>NW_027494721.1:217500-299932 GCF_021521415.1 Bidens hawaiensis | reverse complement strand
ATTGATTGAGAAAGGCAATTATCTGTAAAATTATTATATATTTGGATGATATATAGTTACTCTTTATGTATAGTTGAAGTTATTAAGAATAACAGAAACTAGGGTTTATTATTATTATATTTATAGAGCAGAAGGTTCATGTAAGATGATAAACTCAAACAATTGTAATGGATATTAATAAATTAATCATGAGTAATTAAAGTGATTACCTCCAGAACCAAGAATGAAGTTCTGTTGGCTGGAAACCTGGTGCTGCAGAATCCAACAACCCTGGATGAAGAATCATGCTGCAATGAAGGCATACTCAACCCTGCCGCAACAGGTACTCTAATTGCATTTGAAACAAAAATTAAAACCCTAATTTAGGATTGATTAATCGTAATTGCAAGCCAGGTGTTGGGAATTTGTATTTGTATATACAAAGCGAAGAGAATCGATGATGATTGGTTGTGGGTTTGTAGTATGTATTTGTGGTGGTGATTTTATTGGATTGAATTGAATTGAATTGTCTGTGCGATGATCAACAAACAAAGAAAAGAAAATAAAAGAAAAGGAAGATGTGTTAAGCCCATCACCAGCCCATTATACTTTTCATAGCGATGATAGATAGATGACCCATCCACAATCAAACCCCAACCCCAATACCAAACCACATAGCTAAGGTGGGTTATTGCACAATAATAGTTTATCGCACATTATGTACGTGACCTCTCAGAGCTTCAGATTACAAAAACACGCGGTGACAGTTTCGTAATCAAATTCATCAATTACAAATCGATTCTGCATCCAAATTTTAAACTTCTCGCTCTATCTCATCCAATTTCTAAAACATAACCAGAGCTTAAAGTCTGAAATCTCAAAAGTCAAAAACCAAAATCAAATTAGAACGTCGTTGAACATCAAGAATCTTCAACTTGTTCAAAAATTGATGAGTTACTAAATCAAATTGATGTGCAAGAGGTTATAGAATCATCACTCAATTATGAAATTGCAAAATAATACACTTAGTTGAGCTCTGATTATGGCTCAAAATATTATGCTTGAATGTTCTGAACAGAACTAAAATGTTCAAAACAAAAGGCTAAGAAGTCTAGTAAGTTCATAACAAAAGTCTAAAATTTTTAGAACAAAAATCTAAAAAGTTCAGTTCAAAATTTAAAACGTTCAGAAGAAGTTCTATACAAAAAATCTAAGAAGTTCAGAACTAAAGTCCTAAGAATTTCATGACAAAACTTAAAACGTTCATAAGAAAAATCTAAGAAATTTAGAACAAAAAACTAAAACGATTAAAACAAAACTTAGAACGTTCAGAACAAAAAAACCAAGAAGTTTAGAACAAAACTTAAAACGTTCAAACAAAAGGTTAAGAAGTTCAGAATAAAATCTTTAAACACTCAGCACCAACCTTTAAACGTTCACAAGATCATATCTAAAATTGAGTTTTCTGTAACATGAAATTTGACACTAAAATCACTTCATATAATCTAGTAATCATCAATGGCCATCAATTTGATCACCGTTTTCATCATATGAACAAATTTGGAACGTATTTAGTCTTTTATCAGTTGAAATCAATTTTCAATTTTTCAATTCAATTGGAGTGTCTGCAATAGAGTCAGTGACGATGGTTGAAGGTCGCAATGGTTAATTGGATGAAAACTAATTGAAGGAATTTACAATATTGCCACCGTGTTTTTGAAATCGATGGCGTAGGATGTCGCATACGTAATTGATGTGCTTAAAGTAGTCAAATAATTATTAACTAAAATTATACTAATCTAGACACTAAGTAATACTCTAGACCCTTAAACTACTAACCTTCAAGTGAACCGGTCGACTCTAATACAGCTAAGTAAGTCCGGATATCGAACCCACGAGACTCTATAAATTACGAAACTAGAAAATTAGACTCAACTACAAGACGCGACTATCTATTAATAATATTTGAGGGGGATTTATGTTATTAATTAATTAAAATTCTAAATACTAATTAACTAATAATTAAAACTTACTAATGATTACTTAACTATTAAACTAATTATTAAACTAATAAAACCTAACCCTAATTTATATAATAATAATTAAATATAATCATAACCTTAAAACAAATTAATTAATTAATAAACCTTAATCCTAATTAATTTTAAACTAATAAATAATTAAACACTTAGATTAATTCAGATGATAAAGATAACTACCTAGGCTAGAATCCCCAAAGTTACGGTTATTAATTAAATGAAAAACTCACGTTATGGAACTGGGATCATAAAATAGACCATTGACAGAAAACCCGAACATGACCCTTGAACTTCAAGAAGACGCTTATGGATTTCTAACAAGTTTTAAGACTCACCAGTTTTATGGATTAAACTTCCTTACGGTTATTTAATAGCTTATGTCTAAGTATCTTTTATGACGAAAACCTACCTTACAGCGCGGAATTCAAATATAGCCAAGCAGACTCAATTAACTTAATAGACTAAGCTGACAATCAAACCTAGACGGACTCCTTACGAAGAACTAAATCTAGCAATCCCGACAAGCAAAGATCTATTAATAGCCTATCACCTTACAACTTTTTAGACTAGCAACTCACTTTTATTGTTTACTTGATTTTATTGTTTCTATGATTTTAATCGATATTAATCACAAACAAGTCAAGAACACACAGTAAATGACCTAACAAAACCCTATCCTATGAAACAATCAACAACGGTAATGTGAAACAATAAATTCAAGTAAACAAAACCAAGCAATCATACGCATCAATTAAATCAAACTTAGCAATTTACCCAGAACATAAAATCCATAACGAAACGAAATCCAAATAAATCAAACCGAACAATGGTTCATCACGACCTAGGTGGTTTATGGAATTTAGCCTAGCATTTTAAAGTCTAAATCAAACAAAACAAATAATAAAGAAAACATGGTGAAAATCTAAAGAACGAAGAATCAAGGATGATAAAACCCGTAAAACTTCAAACGTAAACGTGTAGCTCTTCACCGGCTGTCCTCTTGCCTTCAAAATCACCAAGAAACTCGAAAGTATGCTCCAAGGTCTATCAAATTCGGCTGGTGGCTTTCAGGTTCTCTTCATGTTTAAGTTTAAGATGTTTAAATACCCAAAACAAAGCCCAACTCGAAGCAAAAACGAAATAAATTATGCCCAGCTCTCCCTAGGCGCCGCGCGACGAGATATGAGCACCCCTCCATGCGGCGTGGCGTGCTCCACCAAAGGGGCCGGTCAGACCGGACCGGTGTGACCGATTCTCTGTTCTGACCCTTCCTGACGCGTTTCGGATATCCGTTTCGGCTCGTTTTAGCTCGTTTTTCATCCTTTTTTATCACGATCAACTCCCGGAACCTACGAAACATAAAAGTGTTAGTAGTATACAAATCTTGGCTAAAAACGAACAAAAACAATTAAAATACTAATTAAAATATACACGGGAAACATAAATATTTAGCATTATATCAAATATCCCCACACTTATTCTTTTTTCGTCCCTGAAAAAGTTTGATGCAGTTGGATCATAATCGGAAAATTACAGTCTAACAAACATATATGTTAATTTTTAAAGCTCAGAAAAACGCAAAAACCGCGATCACCGATATTGTTTTCCACTTAAACCCATGCCATAATCTTTACCGAGACAAATAAGATCCGACAATAATAGTACTCAGTGGTTTACACAATTAAGACCCACTTATTTTCAGTTTTTACTGGACCAGACCACCTCAACTTGAGTTAAACCTCAAAATTAGCAGAATTAAAACTTTTGTTGCTCTATTTTTTTTCATGAATAGTTAAGACGATCAAGGGTATTGTTTATCCACCTAATCTTAAGCATCAAAGTCTACCAAGCAGCCATTAGATACGATTAAGGTTCAATTAATTTATAGTTAGTGTTCCCCACAACATGACATACCCCCGTTATCAAGCAACACCCTGAAACCATCACCATAGGCGAGTATGAAAAATTTCATCTGCAGGGCTTACATGTGGCGTGTCCCTTGTGGTCAGTTTCTTAATGGTAATGAGACGTGAGCAATGGGACCCCACATGGCTAACAGCGTGGATGATCAAGTCTGTAGTGAATTTGTACTTTTGTACTTTTGTGATCATGTTTATAGACTTATAAGAGTTTGCTCTTTTTGGCTTTATTTTAAATATCCACAACCCCACTTAGGAATTGTGAATACCCAGATGAATAGATTGCATACAGACCCATGGTCTCCGGACCCGAAGCATCCCATCAATACAAGATTTAAGGTTATAAAACCATACGCCGATGAGGTGTAAAACACTAAACTAGCAGTTTAAGATTTATATCACAGGCTACACGGCATACTCTAACGTTAAACCTACCCAAGCATCATATGATAACGTATTCATATTTTTTTAAAATTTATAACATTTCCACTTTTTCATACCAAAATTTGAGGCTTGAGTATGGCCCGACCTTTCATTACTTATTTTCCACGGACAAAACGCTTTACCCACAAAAGATTTCCGTTTTAACCATTTTATCAAATTTGCGGGCTGAGCCTACCGACACATCCCAAGTTAAGTGTGCTTTCTTTTATATTATCTCATATTATTAGTAGTTTGAAAAACCAATTTCCGATAAAATCATCATCTCCCACTTTAACGTAACAAAAACTAAACTCAAGGGACATTTTTAAAACAATTTTCAATTTTTTTTAAATCAAATAAAACTCAAGTACAAAAACGAAAACAAAACTAAAATTAGTTGAAATACTTGTATCCCATCCCCACACTTAAATTTTGCATTGTCCTCAATGCGGGCACGGGAAACATGACTCGAAAAAAATAAAACAAAAGCTAAAGTTATAAAAGTAAAAAGCAAGCAAAAACCTAAAATGATAAAAACAAAGACATAAAAATAAAAACATAAAAACAAAGTACAATGGAAAAGACTTAGCTGGTAATATGCGAGACTGTCAATGTGCCAGTCTACTTCCATGGGTGCTCTCCTCACCGACCGCTCAACATAAAATGGTAACTCATTCTCTCTTTCTGAACGGACACGGCCTCTCCTCTCGATAAACCTAAGTAACATCAAACATAAAATCTAAAAATAAAGGTTACTTATAATGTTCAAGCATCCACCAACTTCCAACCCGCCAACCCAACCAAATAGTCTAAAATAAAATCCGTACAGACCAAATAAAAAAAATATCATAAAATAAAAACATCATAAAAAAAACATAAACTCTCATGTCAGCTCGTCAACGCAAACTCAATCCTCGTCCTCCTCTTCTTCCTCCGACTCCTGCTCAAGAATGTGGTGTGGCTCAGCATTATCAAATTCCGGATGACCCGACCCATAAAAAGGTACTCCGTGACCATAACCCGAACCACCCGGTGCACTAGACCTGCTCGGACCCGAAGCATCCAGCTGTCGAAGAGAAGCAGGCAACCCAATCCTCAGCTCAGTCATCATATATCTCATGTGCTCATCCTGTCTTCTCTGGTTCGCCTCTATCATCTCGGTCACATACCCCCTGATCTGATCAAAACCGGACTCCATCCTATCATATAATGAATCCAAAGTAATACCCGCGGGGAGAGGCTCTCTGACCGGGAACTGAACACCCGGTCTCTCTGATCTGTGAAGCGGCCTCTGGTGACGTGTCGGTAATCCGGCTCTCATAGCCGCAGCAGCCGCGGTCCTCGCCGGTGGATGAATCTGTGGGCCCATCTTATCATCCTCCCACGCTAACGGGTCAGACACCTTCAAAATTCCCGCATTTCTCAAATCCTTAACCTCCAAAAACTCTCTTCCGGGTCCAAATTTCAAAATTTCCGGTTTAACCCTATCAAACACACCCAAATATCTAGCAATACGTGTAACGTATGGACCCATATCCAACTTTGACCTATTTTTTGTTCCCCCACGTCTCTTCCGATGAAACGACCACGCCAAAAGACTCGCATAATTTATCGGAACCTGATCAACCATCGCCATCAAGCAAAAAATATCCAACCAATTTACTTTATTGTCGCCCGAACCGCGACCAATCAAAGTGTTTACCAAAATCCGGTGAATAAACCGAAGCATGGGATCCCGAATATCCGAAGCCACATTCGAACCCGAAAACGAATAAATAGAAATTTTGTTCCAAAAAGTAGCCAACTCTTCTTGACCGAAACTCACATCGTGCTTATTAAAAAACACCCCCGAATACCCGTCACAAACCCCGGCTCTCTCACCTCCTCATCCGTATAAAAACCGTTTGCTACCGCAAACTGTGCGATAGTCATATTATACAACTGCCTACCCAAAGAAAACGCCACCGCATTTGACTGAGCAAAATTACTATCTTTGTATTTAAACGTGCTCAGAAATTCTAGTGTCAGCTCATGGTATTGCGGTTCGTTTAAATCTAACATGGCCAAAAATTTCGGGCCTAATAACCTTTCAATCCTATCTCTTTAACCAACCGAATCCACTAAATCCAAATTAATCGTCTTGAACGTGAGAAGATCCGAATTTATTAACTTACGTAATTGATCATACTCTTGCGAATCTACGTCGAACTTAAGCAATGAACTTTTCTTAAGGGTTGGAGCTCTTCTAAACACAATCGGTCCAGGTTGGTACTCAATCACCCGAGTCCTCGGCCCCACTGGAATAACCGGTTCCGGCTCACCTCGCGATCGTACGACCGGACTGTTTACGCTTCCCCGCTTCTTTTGACATCTAAACACATTTAAACAAGCAAACAAACATGGGAGTAAGTTAATAAACTAAAAAGAATAAAAACAAAATATTTTTTAAATTTTCGGATGTTTTTTATATATTACTTAAAAACTGAAAATAAAATAAACTTTGGAAGTCCGGGTTACAAAACATTCAAGCCGACTCATTTAGATGAAAAACAAGTAAGTGCGAGTGGTTTAATTATTTACTTAAAAGCTAACGGATAACCAGTATTTTTAAGACTTTTAGTATCTTATAAATCCGAAAACATTCATACCGACTCAACAAACATCACCTCCTCCCGGCACTTTAATTGTCCCAATTAAACTCAAGTGCCAACAACCCAAAAAATTGAGTCGAAAACGAGCGAAAAACCACAATTTTAGTAAAATATTTATTGCTTAAAACTTGTTTTCCGGATCGTTTTTAACTACTAAAACAACAAAGTTAAACATCTCAAACCAAATTCCAACGCTAGATACACTCGTTTAAACCCCAAACCGACAACCCGACCGTAACCAAAATTAAAGTTTCACCAAAATTCAACCCAACCAACCGCACCCAAAAACTCAACGAAACTGCCAGCCCATACCAACCCGCACCCAACAACGAACCTAAACAACTAACTTGAACAAATCCTAATAACAAAGTTAGCAAAATCCTAAGCTAAAACTAACATTAGAATGTACAAAGATTACAAAGAATACAAGAAATCATACCTTAATGTAGTAGAAACCTGGATGAACTTGCAAAAAGTTAAGAAATAAAGTGTGTGCAAGTGAGAGATTTAATGAGTTTTAAGTGTAAATTGATGGTGGGTTATGGTGTTAGAGTTATATGAAAGTGATTGTAAGCTTTAATTTGGTGAATAATGGTGGAAGATTGAAGATTTTGATGAAGAGGAAGATGGGTTTTCGGCTACGGTTCTTGGAGGGGAAAGAGGGGTTTTGAAAAATAATGAAGATATGCTGTAATATGGTGGAAGATTGAAAAAAAATTCGGATATGTGTAGGGGAGGGCGCCGCGCCGTGCGGAGGCCCGGGTCCTTTCCGGTCGCGCGGCGCCTAGGCGTCGCTGTAACTTATTTTTTTTTGTGTTGTCTTCGTGTCGCACAGAGAGAAAAAGAAAGCCCGTCGCGCGCGCGACGGTTATTCTTAACAGGAAGTTTTGGACGTTTGGACCTCTTTTTGCCTTAGAAAAAATTTTAAAAAATTACCCACTCATTCTTATGCCCATTTTATGTTAATTTTACGTGCAAAACTTACCTGGCATCTTTCGAATCCTCTTTAAACCTCTCGTTTTGTTGGTGATGATTTCTTGCAATGACTCGACGACGCAACAAAACTACAAAAACGAAAGTTAGTGACTCAAAGAAACGAAAAAAAAACTAAAGAAATTATACAAACTCTACACTTGAGTTTTCACTCAAGAACCCCGTGTTGATGATTTAGTTCGATGGATCGAGGGGATTTTCCTCCACCTCGATTTACTCCTCCGGCCCTCCAAGATAATGCTTTAGACGATGTCCTACTTTCCATGAAGTTCCATTGTCCGGATTCTCTAACTCCACCGCTCTATACGGGAATACTTCCTTCACCAAATAAGGTCTCGTCCAATTGGATCTTAGCTTACCTGCAAATAACTTCAAACGAGAATTATATAACAATACTTTATCGCCTTTCTTAAAGTCTTTACCTCCCTTTAAACGTCGATCGTGCAACACTTTCGTCTTCTCCTTGATATCCAACGATCGAGAATACGCTGCGTCCGAAGCTCCTCTAACTTGTGAATTTGAAAATACCTCTTTCTAGCGGCCTCAGTAAGATCAACATTTACCGTCTTCAACGCCCAAAACGCTCGATGCTCCAAGTCAACTAGAAGATGACATGCTTTACCGTAAACTAACATAAACGGTGTAGTACCCAACGGTGTCTTGTACGCGGTTCTAAATGCCCACAACGCGTCATGCAATTTCTCCGCCCAATCTTTCCGACTAATCCCAAACGTTTTCTCCAAAGTTCTCTTCACCCCTCTATTAGCGTTCTCGACTTGACCATTCGTTTGAGGATGGTAAGCGGTAGAGGTGTGATGAGTGACTCCATAACGAGCTAATGCTTTCTCCATGATGGAATTACAAAAATGAGTACCTCGATCACTAATAATCGCCCATGGAGTTCCGAACCGGGTAAACAACTTCTATAAGAAGTTCACGACAACTCTAGCATCATTCGTGGCCAATGCTTGGGCTTCAACCCATTTTGAAACATAATCTATTGCTACTAAAATATACTTGTGACCACCGGAAACGGGAAACGGTCCCATAAAATCGATGCCCCAAACATCAAAAATTTCAAGTGTTTGTATGGGGTTTTGAGGCATCTCGTTCTTCGATGAAATATTTCCGGTGCGTTGACATGCGTCACAAGTCTTAACAAATTCCACCGCATTTTTTACAACCGATGGCCAATAAAAACCACAATCAAATACCTTTTGAGCCGCGGCATGCGCTCCATGATGACCTCCCGTTAAACCTTAATGAACATGCTTCAGAATATTCAACCCTTCTTCTTTCGACACACATCTTCTAAGAATCCGATCACCACCAATCTTGAAAAGAAAAGGATCATCCCAAACATACCGATTAACATCCCGGAAAAACTTCTTCTTTTGTTGAGTAGTTATCCCCTTCAACACAAGGCCCGTAGATAAAAAATTAGCAAAATCGGTGAACCATGGCAAACCTTGCTTTTCGGTCGTAACAAAATTAATCGACTCATGTAGAAATCTATCACCAAGTTCTTCTTCGCGAATCTCTTCTCTCTTTGGATCTTCTAAACGAGAAAGATGATCCACCGCAACATTTTCCGCCTCCTTCTTATCTTTAATCTCTATATCAAACTCAGAAAGTAAAAAGAATCCACCGTATGAGACGGGGCTTCGCTTCTTTCTTGTGAAAGGGAAAACGCAAATCTGCATGATCGGTAAAAACGGTGGTCTTAGAAAGTACGAGATAAGACCGGAACTTGTCGAATGCAAACACAACGGCTAAAAGTTCCTTTTCGGTGGTGGTGTAGTTCTCTTGGGCATCATTCAAAGTCTTGCTTGCATAATAAATAGAGTGAAAATGTTTATCACGCATTTGCCCCAAAACTGCTCCAATCGCATAATCGCTCGCATCACACATGAGCTCAAAAGGTAAATTCCAATCCGGTGACACGAGAATAGGAGCACTTACAAGTTGATCTTTCAGAAACTTGAACGCCTTTAAACAATCTTCATCGAACACAAAAGGGACATCTTTCTCTAATAATCGGGTCATCGGACGGGTAATCTTCGAAAAGTCTTTAATAAACCGCCTGTAGCAACCCGCATGACCGAGAAAACTTCTTATAGCTTTGACATTTGTCGGTGGAGGAAGCCTACTAATAGTGTCAATCTTCGCCCGATCTACCTCTATACCATCTCTTGAAATTTTATGACCCAAAACTATCCCTTCCGTCACCATAAAGTGACACTTTTCCCAATTCAACATTAACTTCGTCTCGATGCACCTCTTCAACATCCTCTCAAGATTACCCAAACAATTATCGAAAGAGTTACCGTACACCGAAAAATCATCCATAAAAACCTCCATGGACGTCTCTATCATATCCTGAAAAATTGCCACCATACAACGCTGAAAGGTGGCCGGAGCGTTACACAACCCAAACGGCATGCGACGATACGCATAAGTACCATACGGACAAGTAAAAGTCGTCTTCTCTTGGTTTTCCGGTGCGATTGGAATATGAAAATAACCTGAAAAACCATCAAGAAAACAATAAAATTACTGACCTGCGAGACGCTCCAACATCTGATCAATAAACGGCAACGGGAAGTGGTCTTTGCGAGTAGCATCATTCAATCTCCGTTAATCAATACAAACCCTCCAACCAGTAACCGTACGCGAAGGGATAAGTTCATTCTTCTCGTTCATGACAACTGTCATGCCCCCTTTCTTTGGAACAACCTAAGTCGGACTTACCCATGGAGAATCTGAAATTGGATAAATCACCCCGACATCTAACAACTTAAGCACCTCTTTCTTGACAACTTCTTTCATATTTGGATTCAAACGCCTTTGGGGTTGAACCACCGGTTTATACTCATCTTCCATCAAAATCCTGAAAGTCTCCATGCAATCACCCCTTTATTCATCTTCAACACTTCTATCAACTTTGACTTTTCTGCCTCACTCAACTTAGACGAAACAATAACGGGCAAATCCGAGCCCTCTTCAAGATACACATACTCTAAATGTGACGAAAGAGCCTTTAATTCCAACGGAGCGGGTTTTTCGACCTCTTTTTCACAAATAATCTCACTAACCTCCATAATCTCCGCCGAATAAGAAACATCATCTACCACGTCTTCCTCATCCTCTTCCATAATTTCCGTCAACTCGTCATCCAACTCCATCCCAACCAAATCGGTTCCACATATATAATCAAGACACTTATCAAAACCCGGAATAAAAGAATTAAGAAAATATACCGAATGGCATGGACCACAAACATCATCACTATCACCTGGGTGCTTCATCGACTTCGCAATATCATAGGTAACATTTTCATCACCAACCCGAAGTGTGATCCGCCCCTCATACACATCAATAAGAGCCTTAGCCGTTCTAAAAAACGGCCGACCGAGAATAATGGTAACCTTCTCGTAGGCCTCCATGTCAAGCACCACGAAATCAACCGGAAATACAAACTTGTCAACTTTCACTAGTAAATTATCAATAATACCTCGCGGATAATTAACCAAACGATCTGCCAACGAAAACGACATACGAGTCGGGGTAAGCTCACCCAAATCCAACTTCTCAAACAATGAATATGGCATAAGATTAATACTCGCACCCAAATCCGCCAATGCTTGACTCATCATATCACTTCCGAACGTACATGGGATTGTAAACACACCCGGATCCGATAACTTTTCCGGGACTCGGTTCAATACTACCGCCGAACAATCTCCGCTAAGTGGAATAGACGAAACCTCTCCCAACCGATCTTTTCTATTGAGCAAGTCTTTCAAAAATTTCGCATACTATGGCATGTGTTGGAAGGCTTTAACAAACGGAAGATTAATCTTCAACTGTCGGAACATATCTAGAAAATGCCCGTATTCCATCGTATACTTTTGATTCTTGAGACGAGCGGGATAAGGAACATAGGCAATATTAATTTCAGGTGGTGGCCTAAATTCAACCAATTTTTTCTCAACTTGCAACTCAATAATTGGTGTTTTAACTTGTGACTTACCCGGAGCCTCCATCTCAATTTCTTCATCCACCACTTCCTCTTCTTCAACTCCAACCCTTTCTTTAACAACCTCGGGACCCAAAACCCTTCCGCTACGAGTAGTAATTGCTTTTAGTTAAGCGGCCGGATTTGTCTGAGTAGAACCCGAAAACTGTCCTTGAGGCCTTTCATCAAGACGACGAGCAATATCACCAACAGTTCATTGAATATCGAGAATAGAAGATTGTTGATTCTTGAAGAGCATATCGTGTTCGGTAAGCTTTTTCTGCGTAACTTGATCTCTCTCCAAGATTTGCTTCATCATCTCCTCTAGACGTCCCATGCTTCCATTAGGATCCTGCACATTATTTTGAACATTAGTACCATTGTTATTATTATTATTATTATTATTATTGTACAGACCTTGTCCTTGATTGTAAAAATTTTGATAGTCGGGTGGTGCGCCCGACTGACGCCGGTTGGAGTTATTCTGATTTGGATTCTTGTAGGTGTTCCAATTCTGATTGTTGAAGTTGTTGTTCGGAAACCTATTTTGAGCACCAACAAAGTCGACCTGCTGATTCATCACTGGACACTCCAAAGTGCCATGTCCACCTCTACAAAACTCACACTTGTCCACCTTCGTCTTAAGTTCCTTCACCTCTCGGGTTAACGATTCCAAGGCAGAAGCCACAGTAGTATCCAGATTAACCTGGTGTACACCTTGAGAAGATGAGGATGTACTGCTAACGGGAGTGGAATTCCCGCGTCGTGGCCCTTTGGCGAGGTCCGATTGAGCGAAGCTCTCAAACATCTCATTACATTCGGCGACATTTTTCCTTGCCATTAAGTTACCTCCAGCAGCAGTGTCAAAACGAACTTGGGTTTCATAAGTCAGCCCGTTGTAAAACTTTTCCACGAGAGCCCATGGTGTAAAACCATTCTGTGAACAACGGGCAAGCAAACTCTGAAAACGCTCCCAAGCATGGCAATATTGTTCATCTGGCTCCATGTTAAATGAGTGAATCTGATCACGAAGAATAGCTGCTTTAGCCGGTGGGAAGTATCACTTGATGAATGCAGAACGCATTGCTTCCCAAGTGGTGAATGTGCCAGGTGGCTGAGTGTCAAGCCAAAGAGCTGCTTTACCTGTAAGTGAAAAAGGAAAAAGATTTAAGAAAATAGCATCTTCACTAGCACCTTGTAAGTCCAAAGTTTTCAAAATGTGGTAAAGCTGGTTAATGTGTGTCGGTGCATCCTCGTCATCGTTCCCATGAAACTGATTAGTTTGAACGATGTTGTTCATGACATATGACGGAATTTGCCACGAGTTGGGGTTGTCGATCGCTGGAACGATGATGCATGACTGGTTTCCGGTTAAGCCGTCGAAGGCTTGAGCAACAATTGTCCTATTGTTGGCCATTTGGATGTCTGGTTGACTTCTCGGACTTTCTGATGGTGAACTGTGCGGTGAAGATTTTGGTGTAGAAGTAGCTTCTGATGGTTGTTTCTCTACTGACGAGCTGGTCTCGGTCTTGAACAGAGAAAAATCCAGATTCACCAGCGGTGGTCCTTGCGAATGAAGATGTGGCATAAACCTGAAAACGCAACAGACCAAGTATACCAAAAATTTAAAGCTAAAAACGAAAATAAACTAAAATTAACTTAGAATCCAACGACTCAAACGAAACGAAAACAAATAACACGCATGTAGCAATTAAGTCCAAATAAAGCAAATAACGCAATCGCTAAGAATCCCCGGCAACGGCGCAAAATCTTGATGTGCTTAAAGTAGTCAAATAATTATTAACTAAAATTATACTAATCATGACACAAAGTAATACTCTAGACCCTTAAACTACTAACCGACAAGTGAACCGGTCGACTCTAGTATAGCTAAGTAAGTCCGGATATCGAACCCACGAGACTCTATAAATTATGAAACTAGCAAATTAGACTCAACTACAAGACGCGACTATCTATTAATAATATTTGAGGGGGATTTATGTTATTAATTAATTAAAACTCTAAATACTAATTAACTAATAATTAAAACTTACTAATGATTACTTAACTATTAAACTAATTATTAAACTAATAAAACCTAACCCTAATTTATATAATAATTATTAAATATAATCATAACCTTAAAACTAATTAATTAATAAACCTTAACCCTAATTAATTTTAAACTAACAAACAATTAAACAAGATCTAGGCTATAATCCCCAAAGTTACGGTTATTAATTAAATGGAAAACTCACGTTATGGAACTGGGATCATAAAGTAGACCCTTGACAGAAAACCCGAACAGGACCCTTGAACTTCAAGACGACGCCTATGGATTTCTAACAAGTTTTAAGACTCACCAATTTTATGGATTAAACTTCCTTACGATTATTTAATAGCTTATGTCTAAGTATCTTTTATGACGAAAACCTACCTTACAGCGCGGAATTCAAAGATAGCCAAGCAGACTCAATTAACTTAATAGACTAAGCTGACAATCAAACCTAGACGGACTCCTTACGAAGAACTAAATCTAGCAATCCCGACAAGCAAAGATCTATTAATAGCCTATCACCTTACAGCTTTTTAGACTAGCAGCTCACTTTTATCTGTTTACTTGATTTTATTGTTTCTATGATTTTAATTGATATTAATCACAAACAAGTCAAGAACACACCGTAAATGACCTAACAAAACCCTATCCTATGAAACAATCAACAAGGGCAATGTGAAACAATAAATTCAAGTAAACAAAACCAAACAATCATACGCATCAATTAAATCAAACTTAGCAATTTACATAGAACATAAAATCCATAACGAAACGAAATCCAAATAAATCAAAC
Source organism: Bidens hawaiensis (assembly GCF_021521415.1). NCBI lineage: Eukaryota > Viridiplantae > Streptophyta > Magnoliopsida > Asterales > Asteraceae > Bidens > Bidens hawaiensis. The sequence continues at coordinate 285,061 of NW_027494721.1, read as the reverse complement.
CGAATAATGGTCCATCACGACCTAGGTAGTTTATGGAATTTAGCCTAACATCTTAAAGTCTAAATCAAACAAAACAAATAATAAAGAAAACATGGTGAAAATCTAAAGAATGAAGAATCAAGGATGATAAAACCCGTAAAACTTCAAACATAAACGTGTAGCTCTTCACCGGCTGTCCTCTTGCCTTCAAAATCACCAAGAAACTCGAAAGTATGCTCCAAGGTCTCTCAAATTCGGCTGGTGGCTTTCAGGTTCTCTTCATGTTTAAGTTTAAGATGTTTAAATACCCAAAACAAAGCCCAACTCGAAGCAAAAACGAAATAAATTATGCCCAGCTCTCCCTAGGCACCACGCGACGAGATATGGGCACCCCTCCGTGCGGCGCGGCGTGCTTTACCAAGGGGGCCGGTCAGACCGGCCAGACCGGTTCTCTGTTCTGACCCTTACTGACGCGTTCCGGATCTTCGTTTCGGCTCGGTTTAGCTCGTTTTTCATCATTTTTGATCACGATGAACTCTCGGAACCTACGAAACATAAAAGTGTTAGTAGTATACAAATCTTGGCTAAAAACGAACAAAAACAATTAAAATACTAATTAAAATATACACGGGAAACATAAATATTTAGCATTATATCAGTAATGTACGATAAGAGATTATTGTATTGGATCTTTTAACTTATATATTTACCCGATATATACATATACAAATTTTCATATATTTTTGGTTTTTATATTTATATTTTTCACGCTATAAAAGTAGTTGCTAAATTAGAAAGGAATTTATATGAAAACTTCAATAGGTAGCTTTAAAAAAATAATTGTACACTTCATACGCGTTGTCGTTGTTAAGACAAAGTATAGGATCAACATAACCAAAAGTTGTCCTCTTGTCATCTCAAAGTTTTTTTTTTTGTTTTTTAAGAAAATTAATCAGAATGAATTTAATTTGAAAGAATTATAAAAATTATCCTTTATATTTGTATCAAATTTTAGTGTTTGTCATTTATCTTTAAAATTGACATGATTTGTACTTTATGTTTCTGAGCATGTTTGGGTTTGAGTTTGAAAAATGTTTATTGACATATTGGTGTTTTCAAAAGGCTAATAAGTTAAAATGTGTTTGGCAATCATAAAAATCTTTTGTATTTTAGCTTTTTGAGATGATTAAAAAGCAGTTTTCTAAAAGCGCCAAATCCTGCCTTTTTAAAATGGTTTTTTTAAAAAGCCAATAAGCCAATAAACATTTTTCAAACTCAATCCCAAACATGAAATGTTACAAGGTTTGTCCTTTGACTATAACCCAGTTAAGTAATTTCGTGAAGTCAGCTCACGTGTAAGCCGAGTGAGGGTAATTAGTATTTTCCATACCCCTTCAATCTTCCCTAACACAACCCTAGATCTTAAGATTTAAACATGCATCTGTCTCTCTCTCTTCTTTATATCTCTACATCAGCACCACACTGAACCACCACCACTGTCTTCGGTCACTATGATAACATGCAGCAACTTTCGTCATCTTATATGGTCCTCAACCACTATCGTTGTCACACCATCCGCGAAGCCCTAGTTATGTTATTGGTGTGTTTAAGTCAATCAGAGCTTTCATTTCTTTGATTTGGCTGGGCTGGGCAATTTGATAAAACCCCAACCCTTCATATTTTCGGCCACCATGGTTTATGGAAAAACCCAAAGGAATTTCTCCGTAAAAATCGAGTATGTCACACCCAACCTACGGTGGAAATGCCGGGGCGTGAACTGATTGCTCGCAGCTTTTCAAAGGTTACTATCTTGCAACATTATAAATTTCAATATCTATTTAGTAATTTCAAATAAACAAATATACGTTACAATATCCCAAAAAAAAAATAAAGCATTAAACAAATATAAAATCATAAATAATATTGTCTCACTAATTTCTTCTAGCATAAATCCTTAAGTGACCTTCTAACTCCAATTACTTCACATCACACGATGACCTGCATATACGTTGAAAATAGAATAGTTTTGTCAACACAAGGTTGAGTGAACAACACACCAGTTTAAATGTACATATAGTATATATAAAAATAAGTAGTGCAACAAGTCATATGAGAATAACAAATTAACCAAATGAGCAAGTATAACTGAGATGTCGAGAAGCACATAAGCTATAACGATTGGCGTATGATCATACTATTCTGAATTATGTTGGACCTCTCCGAATGCGGAAGCATATAAAGCAAATAAGCACATAAACAAGTAAGGTATAAGTTGTTAACACATAAGACAATAGTTGCAGTTTTGAGTATATGTATATATGAGAAATATAATTTACGTATATGTCCACAAAACGTGGAAAACGAGTAAAAAGAGGGGAATGTGGTACTCACCTGATCGGACCAAAATAAAAATGATGATGTGAGAATGATAAACCTTCGGGATACAACGACAAGGATTCCTAGTTAAATATGATAATATAAATTAATTATAAATGATTTAACATAATTTATATCTATATTACATATAAAACATGTTAGGATATAAAACATATTAGGAGGAAAAAACGGTAATTGTCTTATTATTTCCGGTGAGACTCCGTTAAATTTAATTGCTCCGGTCTCATCTTGCCATAAAATTAATTGCTCAGTCAGCTTTAATTCTCGCCAAGTAGATGTTGTTTCCATTCAATTCTCGTCAGTTACTACTCTCACAAATGCATCACTGAAGATGATTGATTTACCCCATCATTGAAGACATAGAAAACCGATCATATCTCACAATCCATTTCAAGAGTTTCTTGATTACTCCTTCAATTCTTCGTAACAGAGAGAATATTATGTAACCTAATAGCACAGACCCTATTCATTGGGCTCGGCAACGACAATCTAACTGATGTTTGCTGGTATGTGTTTTATTTGTTGATCCTTTTGTTGCTTGTATTTGGTTTATTCGTTGAATCCTGTTTTAATATCCTTTACCCCTTCAATTTTTGGTCCCAATTGTTATGAACACCAACAATAGACCCAGTTCAATGGACTCCGGAGCAAAAATCTTTTCAATTTTTCCCAGGTATGTATATTATGTATATATTTTATTTATTATTATCTGTTTGTATTGTTATTGATGTTTTGTGTTGCTTATTGTATACATGTTTGAACCAAATGCTTATTAATTTGAGATGGCGTACTGATTTCAGATTTGTGTCATAACGGGTGGACTCAAAAAAGTGTTATTTTGGTTTGACTCGGTACGGGTTCGGGTGTTTGTGCTCGAGTTGGTGCTCTTCGTGTAGTTGACAAAATGCATGTGTTAGCTTGAGCTGGTTTGCGAGCCTAAACGAGCTCTTTTATTATATATTTATTTTATTTTCACTCCGGTTCTGTATCCATTCGGTTTACTTTTGTCGTTTTTTACTTTTGGTTTGGTTTTAGTTTTCTTGATTTTTGGTATCATTTCGATTTTGCTTTTTTCCTATTTTTTTCGTTCTGGTTTAACTTTTTATGGTTTGGTTACAATAACATTTTTTTGCGGTTTTTTGGGTTTTGCATTTTTTAGTTTTGTTTCAGTTTGGATTTTGCTTTTGATTCGGTTTTCATTTTTAGTCTCATTCAGGTTCAGTTTCAGTTTATCTGGTTGTTCAGGTTGTTTTTGGTTTTCATTTTTTTTTGTCTCATTTAAGTTCGGTTTCAGTTTTTTTGTTTGTCCAGGTTCTGTTTATGGTTTCATTTAGATTTTGTTTGACAAAACATCTTATTAAAACCATGGTCGGGTTCGGGTCACTACACATTAGATTTTGTTACAATAACATTTTTTTGATGAGGTTTTTTTGGTTTTGCGTTTTTTAGGTTTTTTTTGTTTGGTTTTTGCTTTTGGTTCGGTTTTCATTTTTTAGTCTCATTCAAGTTCAGTTTCAGTTTATTTGGTTGTTCAGGTTCGGTTTTTGGTTTTCGTTTTGTCTCATTTAAGTTCGTTTCAGTTTTTTTGTTTGTCCAGGTTCTGTTTTTGGTTTTCATTTAGATTTTGTTCGACAAAAGATCTTAGTAAAACCATGGTCGGGTTCGGGTCACTACACGTTTGTTCAAGTTTACAGTGCCCAGTCTTGTGTTTCTAAAGACGCAGCAGTGATCTGGAGTGCCGAATATGTGCAATCAGAAGAGTTATTCAATGTCACACCCCAACCTACGGCGGAAATGCCGGGGCGTGAACTGATTGTCACAGCTCACAAGGTTACTATAAAGCAATAATATAAGTTTCAATATTTATTAAATTTATTTAAATAAAACAATTACAGTTAAGTACATCAAGTATAAAACAATTACAACAATGATCAATTAAATTTGTATTCTAAAAGGCTACATGACCTTTATCTTGCTAAACAACCAAGCTGATAACCTGCAAATGCGTATAAAATATATTTTTGTCAACAACACATGTTGAGTGAGTAAAACACCATTTTACGACACAACAGTAATAGTATATATAATGATATAAATAATAGAGTAAAAATAAGCAAAACTGTTATCTGTGAGTATAAACAATGAAAGTGTTAAGCAAGTAATGAGTGTCGGTGAAACCATTGCCAATGCGATCGGGCTCTGGCCGCTACGACGGTCGTATGATCATACTATAATGAGACTATGTTGGACCTCTCCGAATGCAAATACATAATATATATTACATGCGACATATAGATTTATAAACAATAAAACACTCATTTTAATATTACATATATATACTTGTAAGTTGAATTAAAACTTGTTTCGAAAGCTTATGGGTGATTGGTTTGTTTGGACAGGTAAAACTATTTTTCTTATTTTACTTTTTTTTAGTTGAAATACGTTAAATATTAACTTAGGTTTTAAACTTAGAATTATAAAAAAAACCGAGTAAAATTTTTATAGCATTTACGTTTAAAGTAATGATCCATAACCTTTCCATAAGAAAGGTAAATCCAATAACAGAATTAAAAGGACAACAATTTTTATTGACACATTCTCATAGCTTACTTATAAACAATTTGAATGGAATTTAATAAAAACGCTACATTAAAGAATCTCTAAAAGTTGTCTAGAATTGACTTTTAGCATGACTCGCAAAATCTGTTAAATGAATCCCAAATCACCTTTCAAATTTATGAACGTATTTTAATAATGCTAGATAATAAGATATAATTTATGTGATATAATATGTTTAAATCTTAAAACTCGTTGTACGTAATTATATATCAAAGTTATTGAGTTAACCTCCTCTAAAAACTTTGGTTGAAAAGAAAACAAGAAATCGGGTGACACCTATGTTTCAAAAAGAATTCGACTTTATTACTGATAAAAACTTAAGAACCCGAAACGATTAGAACGATGCGTTTAACATACCTCAGTTTGATCGATTAATGACTATAGAGGTAGTGTATCAAAAAGACCCAAATACCCTTAAGTGACACCCGCGGGTTAATCAGAAGTCCCCCATAAGGCACCCGCGGGGCGTACAAATCATCCGCATAACCATGGGCGGAAGAAACACTCCCACAAGGCATGCGGAAGCATCCTGGCACCCTTAAAAGTTGTCCGCATGACAGAAAGATCGTCCGCATAAATAACTACGAGGTAATGTCCCGGGACAGCTGTCAGAGTATGATAACACTCTAGAAGATTTACCAAGATGCTCTCTTAAGAATACATGACGTATCAACCAATTATTGAAGGACACCTGTCCAGGCTGTTATAACCGTGCACATGGCTAAGGTTGTTTATCGTCCTATCACAAGAGGACACGTGCTCAGGTTGTTATACATGCACATGCAACGTATGAATTGAACCAGTAATATAATGACACGTGTCCAGACGGTTATAAGAGCATCTTCCAAAGGGACAGCTGGCCCAATCATCCTTCCACACCCTTCGGCTATAAATACCCTCTCAATCATCATGAGGTATCATTCACTCCCACGGTACTCTCTCAATTTACTTAAGTATTTTATCTCTCTTTAGAACTGTACTTATTCTCACGCCGGAGGGTGGTTACGGGAAGACCCCCCACCTCATCCTTCCCGTAACGAGCTCACGGTGTTCTGTTTTGCAGGATTCACTTCACTGGACTTTAGGAATTGTGTTCATATCGTATTGACAGTTAACCGTATCCTACCCTGTTGACTCATAGGATCTAGGACCCATTAGTGGGGAGTAGATCCGTGTTTCTTCATTGGCGCCATCCGTGCTTTTGTTAGAACAGCAAAAAAATTTTCCGTTTTATTTACGATATGACTCAGTTACCTAAGGGGCCGAAGGAGAATCAAACACAACCTCCACGTGATTTCAATGTTGAAACACGTGAAGGAGCAACATCTGTGTTTGCTCGAATTTCGACTCATGTTACACGAACCGATGCCATGAACCCTGGAGGTTTTACCTTGGGTGGTTCAACGGCTCGGGGGTTGTTTACTCAACAAGAAGGTGTCACTCCAGTGGACACTGGAAATGTTTTTACGTAGATTACTGACTTGGGACATGTCACAGCCCCAGGAGGTTCTAATCCGAGGAATCTAGAACGAATTTCAAGAGAAGTCCACCGAACTCAATCAGAGTTAGGTTTGGAAGAAGATTCCGGTAACTCAACCCAAGAAGAGCTCACCGTCACAGCTCTAGGTCTGAGGGACTGTTATCCCCAGAGGAGTGGCGTCGTATTCAGCAAGATAATCTGAATGCAGAGTACGAACGTAGGGTCCGGAATGAAAGCTTTCATTGACGTACCCTGACGTACGATGAGCCTCCCAGGAGATCTATCTCTCCTCCCATAAGAGGAAGCCACATTCAGTACAGTCAGCCACCAGAGCGGAACATGAGTGAGACCCGGAGGTTACGTCCTCGTCCCCGCATAGATATGCGGGTACCATCTTATGAGGACAAACTGGACGGGTACGACTCAACTTATCGTCCGGAAGGAAGTTTTTACAGCGGAGACAACCGCCTCCCTTCATATGGAGGGGCTAGTTATCCGCGACCAGTTGTCCGTCATGCGGAGTATTGTAGCGATGCCGAATATAATTTTTCGAAACTATACCGTCCGGAGTCTTTCGCAGAAAAATCAAAATTTATTCCAAGCATCGCACAAGCTTCATTCTCGATAAACGCGAAGATTCCGACGTCTGTTGGAACATACAATGGGATGACGGACCCAGCGATCATTTGCTAAGGGTTTGTGGCAGTCGGGGGAGTCAGTGGTCGGACTCTTCCGTACTGGTGCCACATGTTTGCACTCACACTCACGGGAGCTGCCCGAGAATGGGTTTAGAAGTTGCCTGCTGGAAAAATTAAAAGCTGGAATGATTTCATAGCAAAATTTTCCTAGCACTTTAGTCAGCAAAAGAAACATACCCGTGACCATTCAGAAATACTAGATGTTACAAGGCGCAATAATGAGTCTATCGAGGACTTCATTACTCGTTTTACTAACGAGAACCTTAACATTGGAGGGGTAAGCGAGGATATGTTAAGAGGAGCATTCTGTAAGAACGTCCACTGTGATGACTTGATCCGTACACTTACTGGGAGAGACGGAATGCCCGAATCATGGGACGAAATCATGAAGGCATCAAAGCTGTATGCAAGAACTGAAAAAACTCTGAGTTCCAGTAGTCAAAAGCAATCACCAAGGGTCGAGTTTCAGACTCCGAGACCGAACAGGCAGGCTAAGGGACCAATATGGTCAAGACTTCAGCCAAGTGCGGAAACATCTAAACCTTTTGATGCAAGATCTTTGATCGGAAACAAAGGTAAACGTAACTTTTCAGCTCGTTCCCCAACAGTTGGACCTAGTTATCAAAAACTCCCTCAGAAATTCTTACCACTGAGAATCTGACTTTCCGAAAGCCTCAACCAATACCAAGGAAGTCATTCCTTGATAACAAGAAACACTGCTCATATCATAATGATGTTGGACACAACACGAATGAGTGTGTGGCCCTCAGAAATGAAATTGAAGCAGCTGTTAAAAATGGTAAACTCGAACATCTGGTCAAGGTGCACGAGCAGGGACTAGCAAACCTCCCGCAAGGGACAACCAGGGCCCAGCTAAAAGGCAGGTCAAAGATTTGAACGTCCACATGATTCAGGGTGGACATTCAGGCAAGGGAAAGCGGAGGAATTATTTGGAGGAAGAGTGGAAAAGTGAGCCGGTAATCTTTCCTCGGATCAAAGGCGGTCCGTGTAACAAAAACCCGCTGATAATTGTCACACCCGGCCCTGAGCGGCGGAAACAGCCGGGCGCGCACGAGTGGGGATTGATAATTAAGCACGGGCCATTGCAAAACATTCAAAGATTTTTATTGCGCATGAGAAGTTTAGTACAAACACATTACATTGTTCAAAGATTACAAAAAGAAACATCCAAGTATAACACTGAAGATTTCCTCGCCATATCCCCTTGCGCGGCGGGTAACCGTGCGCATCGAGGGGATAAAACCAAAATCTTCCAAAAAGCTTGTTTTAGATGTTCAGCGTGTGGTGCTCTAAGTGTGACTCCATGCGCTACCTAGTTATCTCCTGAAAGACACGTAAAAAAACATTTGAATCAGTATAAAGTGAGTGAGTTCACAAGTTTTAGTAACTTGATAAAATCATTCTGAAACATTTCTGGCAACCTCATTAACATCTGCTTGGTAAAATCGTATTAACACATAATTCTGACAATATTCTGATAAAAATCGTTCCGCGGGTTACGCGTGAACAAATTCTGGATACGGTGCTCGTCTATGTAAGTGGCGCAGCCACTACGAGCTAAAATAACGTAAAACCGTCCCGCGAGTTACGCGCAGACGTTTCTGGAAAACTATGCTCGTCTATGCAAAGAGGCATTACCCCTACGAGCTAAGGATACTGTCCCGCGGGTTACGCGCGAACAATTCTGAGAAACTGTGCTCGTCCATGCAAAGAGGCATTGCCCCTACGAGCTAAGGATACCGTCCCGCGGGTTACGCGCAGACGTTGTGCCGGAAAACAAGGCGCTCGTCCATGCAAAGAGGCGCGACCCCTACGAGCGGGCTCAACCCCATAGTACTGCCCCATGCCAGGCACTCGTCCATGCAAAGAGGTGCGACCCCTACGAGTGGGCGGATCAAACCAGCAGTCCCTACCCTTAGAGTTCCAATGGTAAAGTGATCACTTACTCGAGTTCTAGCGCACATACATTGAAAACCTTAGATAACCGTTTGCATTGCTCATCATGAAACATAACTTAAACACATAATCGCTTGCATAGCTTGTAAGTATACCATGATAAAACATTATTTAAGTACGTGTCCCTCGCCCCGAAAGCAGTTTAAAAACAGTGAAAACAGTGAAAATAGGGGCTGTGAGACTCACCTGTGGTTCTTGTTAAGGGATTAATCGAGATTTGGGTTTTCTTGGTGTTGGCCTCGGAATCGAAGGTCTAGAATACGATTAAATAACAAGTATATATATTAAGATCAAGCAATAGGAGAATATAAGGGTTGGATAGTAGGTCTCAAGGTTATATTCTCGGCTTACCTAGTAACAGGATCGAAGCTGGAAACAACGGATGCTTGGGAAAGGATTAGTGCAAGTTTGTAGTTCTTTGAAGTGTGTTTTGGGTGATAATTTAGGCTACAAATTTATAGGCAAACTCAAGGGAACACAATCCCTTGCTTTAGGGGATTGAAATCTTTTCATATCTAAATGTAATGATGATAAAGTATGGAAGTTATTATTATTTACTTAAGAGTGGAGTGGTGGATAAAAGATTTTGATTTGATTTGGACAGAACATGCAGGTCTGGGGTTGGTGAGAATAGGGTGGCTGACAGTTGACTTTTCATGTTACAGTGTGCTTTTTCAGGTACTTTTGTCAGTGTACAGTAAAAAGTGGAAAATCTCTGAAACACGCTACTGTTTCCTTTCGGGCGGGAGTAATCTCCTTAACTGGAGAATAGACCAAGTGTTCTGCGCGTATAACTTGGTGCGCATAGCTTTCTGCGTATAGGACATGTCTTTGCTGCGGGTAGGTGCGTAACCTTCTCGCAGTTAGGGACATTTGAGTTTCATTTGTAGATTCTCCAGGTGGTCTTGGTATTTCAACATAGTGATCAGTCATGTTGAAGTCAATTCCATCTTGGAGCTTCAGACAAACTAGCTCTCAACGTTCCCGCCATGCGGGTAGGTTAGTTCCCTTCCGCACGCGCATAAACGATGTAGGATGCACCCGCCTTAGCATCATGCGGGATGGTCAACCCATAGACAACATAACGTTTAAGTTACATGAAAACATAAAGCCAAATCATTCACGCATGGCGCATATAACATATGCTCACGCTGGTTCTTAACATGGTGCGCTCGCGCAGGGTGCATATAACAAATGCACGCGCTTAATATTTACAATCACCTAATTATTAGGTTGATTACTTAGCTTATGGGTTTGGGAAAATACCGGTTGTCACATTCTCCCCTCGTTAAAACGAATTTCGTCCCGAAATTTAGGAGACGTTGCTGGCAGAAGCCATGTTCTGAAAGAGGTGTGGGTATTTTGTGCGCATCTGATCTTCTCTTTCCCAAGTGAATTCAGGCCCACGCCTCGAGTTCCATTGAACCTTTACTAACTTGATTTTGCTTCTGCGTAACTTTTGTTCTTTCCAATCGGTTACTGCTATGGGTTCTTCTACGAAGTGCAGCTGTTTGTCAATATGAATTTCTCCCCACGGTAAAATCAACGTTTCGTCAGATAAACACTTCTTGAGGTTGGATACATGAAACGTATCATGAACTCCACTGAGTTCGGCGGGTAGACGGAGTTTATAAGCAACTGGACCGATCCTCTCCAGGGTCTCAAATGGTCCAATGTAGCGCGGATTTAGCTTTCCTCGCTTACCGAAACGGGGGACTCCCTTCCATGGAGAGACTTTCAAAAGTACTTTATCCCCCACTTGAAACTCCAACGGTTTCCTTCTCATATCAGCATAACTTTTCTGTCTGTCGCGTGCTGCCTTAAGGCGATCCCTTATCTGAAAAATCTTGTCTGTTGTTTCTTGGATCACTTCTGGACCAGTCATTTGCTTGTCGCCCACTTCAGCCCAACACAGTGGGGATCTACACTTGCGCCCATATAACGCTTCAAACGGCGCTGCCTTGAGGCTTGTGTGATAACTGTTATTGTAAGAAAATTCAACCAACGGAAGGTGGGTATCCCAACTACCTCCAAAATCGATCGCGCACGCGCGCAGCATATCTTCCAATGTCTGGATCGTTCGTTCGCTTTGTCCATCCGTTTGGGGGTGATAAGCCGTACTCATGTCCAGTCGAGTACCTAACCCCTCTTGTAATGATCTCCAAAACCTTGAGGTGAACCGACTATCTCTATCAGAAATGATGGACACTGGGACTCCATGTTTTGAAACTACTTCTCGAATATATAGTCGGGCTAACTTTTCCATTTTATCAGTTTCTTTGATCGGCAGGAAGTGCGCTGACTTAGTTAGCCGATCTACAATAACCCATATCGTGTCGTAACCCCCAGGTGTCCTTGGTAGTTTGGTGATGAAATCCATGGAGATTTGTTCCCACTTCCACATGGGAATTTCTGGCTGTTGAAGTAACCCCGACGGCTTCTGGTATTCAGCCTTTACCTTTGAACACGTCAGGCACTTACTGACATGTGTCGCGATGGCGCCTTTAAGATTGGGCCACCAATACAACATTTTAACATCTTGGTACATCTTGTCTGCGCCGGGATGTACGGAATACCGCGTCTTGTGAGCTTCGTTTAATACCTGCTCGCGCAGTCCTCCCTTGAGAGGGACCCATATGCGGTTGGCAAAATATCGAGTGTTCCCTTTAAGTTCCAAATTCTTAATCATACCCCCAAGGGATTCAGTTTTAACAAACTCTGGTTTCAAGGCTTCTTGCTGAGCGTCTCGGATGCGCGTAGAGAGCTCTGCGTGAATTGTTAGCTTTAGGGCCTTGACCCGTAGTGTTTTTATTCGCTCCTTTCTGCTTAGCGCGTCTGCTACCACATTCGCTTTCCCCGGATGATACTTGATCTCGCAATCATAATCATTCAACAATTCAACCCATCTTCGTTGCCTCATGTTTAAATCCTTCTGATTGAATATATGTTGGAGGCTCTTATGATCCGTAAAGATTACACATTTCGTACCGTAGAGGTAATGGCGCCAAATCTTTAGCGCGAAGACAACCGCTCCAAGTTCTAAATCATGCGTTGTGTAGTTCTTTTCATTGGTCTTGAGTTGGCGCGAGGCATACGCTATAACTTTGTCTCGCTGCATAAGGACACATCCGAGTCCCTGGTGTGAAGCGTCGCAGTAAACGACGATGTCATCCGTCCCCTCTGGTAAAGATAAAATTGGCGCACTACATAACTTCTGTTTCAACGTTTGAAATGCCGCTTCCTGATTCTCGCCCCAAATAAACGCCTTGTCTTTCTGAGTTAGCGCGGTCAGAGGTAGAGCTAACTTGGAGAAGTTCTCAATGAAGCGTCGATAGTAGCCGGCTAGTCCAAGGAATTGCCTTACCTCAGTTGGGGTTTTTGGCGCTTCCCAGTTTTCGATGGCTTTAACCTTAGAAGGATCGACGTGTATTCCTTTCTCGTTTACAACGTGACCGAGAAAGTGAACCTCTCTAAGCCAAAACTCACATTTAGAAAACTTTGCATACAACCTTTCTTTCCTTAACAATTCCAAAATCAACCTCAAGTGTTGCTCATGCTCGGCCTTGGTTCGAGAGTAAATTAGAATATCATCTATAAACACAATCACAAACTTGTCCAAGTATGGTTTGCACACACGGTTCATCAGATCCATGAATATAGCCGGCGCATTAGTTAGCCCGAAAGGCATCACTAAGAACTCATAATGGCCATATCTGGTTCGGAAGGCTGTCTTTGGCGCGTCTTCCTCATGGACCCTAAGTTGGTGGTATCCTGACCGTAGATCTATCTTCGAATAATAACTGGATCCCTGCAACTGGTCAAATAAGTCGTCAATCCTCGGTAAGGGGTACCGATTTTTGACTGTCAGCTTATTCAGCTCCCTGTAGTCAATACACATCCGGAACGAACCATCCTTCTTCTTAACAAACAGTACTGGAGCTCCCCAAGGTGAAAAGCTTGGGCGTATGAAACCCTTATCCAAAAGTTCCTGTAACTGATTGGATAGCTCTTGCATCTTAGATGGAGCTAATCGATAAGGCGCTCGGGCTACTGGCGCAGCTCCTGGGACCAAATCAATTCGAAACTCGATTTGTCGCGGTGGCGGCAATCCGGGCAGATCTTTAGGAAAAACTTCTGGAAATTCGCGCACTACAGGTAAGTCTTCAATTCTTCGCTCATCTCCCTTCTCTATTACATGCGCCAGGAAGGCGTAGTACCCTTTCCTTAGGCACTTGCGCGCCTTTAGGCACGAAATCAGTTTCGTCGCAACTCCCTTTCTTTCCCCTTGAATCATCAAAGTTTCTCCGTTCAACAGTGGAATCCGAACCTGCTTCTCATGACAAACAATCTCCGCGAGATTCTCGACCAACCAATCCATACCTACCACAATATCGAAACTTCCCAAATCTATTGGCAACAAGTTTATATTGAACTCATGACCTCCCATGACTAATACACATTGCTCAGTCCTTTCATTCGCGCATAACTGCCTACCATTGGCTAGTTCTATAGTATAAGGTTTGTCTAGCCTACTGGTCGCTAAGCCCAGGGAGTTTTTAAACTCATGGGATATAAAACTTAGGTCAGCGCCAGTATCAAATAAGACAGATGCATAATGACCGTTAAGCAAAAACGTACCGGTTACCACATTCGGCTCTTCCTTTGCTTCACCCGCGCCGATCACAAAAGCTCTCCCGCGAGCTTGGTTTCCTTTCTGTGGGCAATCCCGACTGAAGTGTCCAGGCTTCCCGCATGCGTAGCAGCTGTCGCTCGATCCAGCTTCTCTGATGCGACAATTCATCGCCTTGTGTCCTGGTCTGCCACATTTGGCGCATTCGATTTTTGCGCATTCACCCTCGTGGTGATACTTGCATTTGCTGCACCATGGGCGAGGCCCGCTGTATCCTTTCCTTGATGGTTCCGCGGCTTGAATCGCGTAAACCCTTGTGCTTTCCTGCTTCTTGGGCGGTGGCTGCTTGAAGTCTGACCCTCGGTGGGAGTTCCATTTCCTCTTGGAGTCAGAGGTTCGCTGCTCGTTCAAGCGAACGGTCAACATACCCGCACGAACCGTATCCCTTGTAAGGGTGATGGCTCGCGCAACCGCCTCGTCAAAGGTCGGAGGTGCGGCGGCGTTGAGCGGGACTCTAACGACAGGAGGTAACCCAAAGATGTACCTCTCGATTTTCTTTTCTTCTGTGTTTGCCATGTCTGGCACCAGCTGGCAAAGCTCGTTGAAACGATTGGTGTAGGCATCGATATCCGTTCCTACCATGGTGTGGTTCCAGAATTCTTGTTGCAAGCTCTGAATTTCTGCGCGAGAGCAGAACTTTCTCATCATCATTTCTTTCAATTCTTCCCAGGTCTTGTGAAGAGCAACTTCTCGCCCCAAAGTCTTTACTTGGAGCTTCCACCAAGACGAAGCTGCTTCTTGGAACATGCAGGTCGCGTAAAGGACCTTCTGGTTTTCACTACATCCGCTGATGGAGAGAACGGTCTCCATCTTGTCAATCCAATTGTAGAGCCCAATGGCTCCTTCGGTGCCTTTGAACGGCCAAGGCCTACAGGCCATGAATGTTTTATAGGAGCATCCTTTGTTCAAGGCTCCTGATTCGGGTTCTGGGGTCTCGTTCTCTTGGCGACCCTGACTAGATTCGGCCTTGCTGGCCTCATGCGTTGCAATCGCCTGCGCGATTGTTTCTGCGAGCTCCTCGGGTGTCATGGTAATTCCCTTGGCTCTGGTTGGAGGCATTCTTTTCATAAAAAGAAAATATAACAAACTTAGCGCATGTACTCAGAGCACATAATGTTCTTATCTCTAGACACTGTGACCCGTGTTCCTAAGTGCGTGTGTGATTTTTCTTTTGAAAATATTCTTTTGAAAATATTCTTTGAAAAATATTTCATGCGATTCCCCAAAGGTTATAGTCTAGGTTAGAAACTTCTTTTCCTAGTTCGCTATAACCAGTGCTCTGATACCAATCTGTCACACCCGGCCCTGAGCGGCGGAAACAGCCGGGCGCGCACGAGTGGGGATTGATAATTAAGCACGGGCCATTGCAAAACATTCAAAGATTTTTATTGCGCATGAGAAGTTTAGTACAAACACATTACATTGTTCAAAGATTACAAAAAGAAACATCCAAGTATAACACTGAAGATTTCCTCGCCATATCCCCTTGCGCGGCGGGTAACCGTGCGCATCGAGGGGATAAAACCAAAATCTTCCAAAAAGCTTGTTTTAGATGTTCAGCGTGTGGTGCTCTAAGTGTGACTCCATGCGCTACCTAGTTATCTCCTGAAAGACACGTAAAAAAACATTTGAATCAGTATAAACTGAGTGAGTTCACAAGTTTTAGTAACTTGATAAAATCATTCTGAAACATTTCTGGCAACCTCATTAACATCTGCTTGGTAAAATCGTATTAACACATAATTCTGACAATATTCTGATAAAAATCGTTCCGCGGGTTACGCGTGAACAAATTCTGGATACGGTGCTCGTCTATGTAAGTGGCGCAGCCACTACGAGCTAAAATAACGTAAAACCGTCCCGCGAGTTACGCGCAGACGTTTCTGGAAAACTATGCTCGTCTATGCAAAGAGGCATTACCCCTACGAGCTAAGGATACTGTCCCGCGGGTTACGCGCGAACAATTCTGAGAAACTGTGCTCGTCCATGCAAAGAGGCATTGCCCCTACGAGCTAAGGATACCGTCCCGCGGGTTACGCGCAGACGTTGTGCCGGAAAACAAGGCGCTCGTCCATGCAAAGAGGCGCGACCCCTACGAGCGGGCTCAACCCCATAGTACTGCCCCATGCCAGGCACTCGTCCATGCAAAGAGGTGCGACCCCTACGAGTGGGCGGATCAAACCAGCAGTCCCTACCCTTAGAGTTCCAATGGTAAAGTGATCACTTACTCGAGTTCTAGCGCACATACATTGAAAACCTTAGATAACCGTTTGCATTGCTCATCATGAAACATAACTTAAACACATAATCGCTTGCATAGCTTGTAAGTATACCATGATAAAACATTATTTAAGTACGTGTCCCTCGCCCCGAAAGCAGTTTAAAAACAGTGAAAACAGTGAAAATAGGGGCTGTGAGACTCACCTGTGGTTCTTGTTAAGGGATTAATCGAGATTTGGGTTTTCTTGGTGTTGGCCTCGGAATCGAAGGTCTAGAATACGATTAAATAACAAGTATATATATTAAGATCAAGCAATAGGAGAATATAAGGGTTGGATAGTAGGTCTCAAGGTTATATTCTCGGCTTACCTAGTAACAGGATCGAAGCTGGAAACAACGGATGCTTGGGAAAGGATTAGTGCAAGTTTGTAGTTCTTTGAAGTGTGTTTTGGGTGATAATTTAGGCTACAAATTTATAGGCAAACTCAAGGGAACACAATCCCTTGCTTTAGGGGATTGAAATCTTTTCATATCTAAATGTAATGATGATAAAGTATGGAAGTTATTATTATTTACTTAAGAGTGGAGTGGTGGATAAAAGATTTTGATTTGATTTGGACAGAACATGCAGGTCTGGGGTTGGTGAGAATAGGGTGGCTGACAGTTGACTTTTCATGTTACAGTGTGCTTTTTCAGGTACTTTTGTCAGTGTACAGTAAAAAGTGGAAAATCTCTGAAACACGCTACTGTTTCCTTTCGGGCGGGAGTAATCTCCTTAACTGGAGAATAGACCAAGTGTTCTGCGCGTATAACTTGGTGCGCATAGCTTTCTGCGTATAGGACATGTCTTTGCTGCGGGTAGGTGCGTAACCTTCTCGCAGTTAGGGACATTTGAGTTTCATTTGTAGATTCTCCAGGTGGTCTTGGTATTTCAACATAGTGATCAGTCATGTTGAAGTCAATTCCATCTTGGAGCTTCAGACAAACTAGCTCTCAACGTTCCCGCCATGCGGGTAGGTTAGTTCCCTTCCGCACGCGCATAAACGATGTAGGATGCACCCGCCTTAGCATCATGCGGGATGGTCAACCCATAGACAACATAACGTTTAAGTTACATGAAAACATAAAGCCAAATCATTCACGCATGGCGCATATAACATATGCTCACGCTGGTTCTTAACATGGTGCGCTCGCGCAGGGTGCATATAACAAATGCACGCGCTTAATATTTACAATCACCTAATTATTAGGTTGATTACTTAGCTTATGGGTTTGGGAAAATACCGGTTGTCACAATAATCACCGCTGAATTCGGACACTACCGGTCACAGTATGTGTTCTTCGACACAGGTAGTACGTCCGACATCATGTACGAACAATGCTTTGAGCAGTTGGATGAGGAGGACAAAGAAATGCTACAGCCAATTCATGCTCCCGTCTTTGGTTTCGGCGGAGAGATAATGCACCCGCGCGGGGTGATATCATTCCCGGTAACACTCAGTGACAGGACACATTCAAGAGCAGAGGAAGTTGAATTTTTGGTCCTACCAGCAACTTCTAAACATGACATTAATCTGGGACAAGAAGCGATCGGAGACTTCAATGCTCATCCGTCCACAGCCCATGGTGCAGTAGGAGTTCCAACTCGCACCGGTGTGGCAATAATTCACGTGAACCGACATTGTTTTACAACTGAAAGTTCAAGACCAAGCAAGGTCCCAAGACAGGCTCAAAGAACTGGACCGGAGAAATGGGCGTTGAATAAAAGGTTTCCGGACCAGACAATCACAATCGGACCTACTATCTCAGAGATAGTTAGAACCTTTTTGAAGCAACTATTGACCAAGAACATGGACATCTTCGCTTGGTGTCCCGCGGACATGACCGGTGTCCCGCGGAGCATTTCGGAACATAAGTTAAAGGTGAATCCACTGATCATCCCAATTGTGCAAAAGAAGCGAAAGATGGGCCCGGAACAAATGAAAGCCATGAATGAACAGGTACAAGATCTTCTTCATGCGGGGATCATACGAGAAATCAAGTACCAAACATGGGTGGCCAACCCAGTGATTGTCCCGAAAAGCAATGGAACGTGGAGGATGTGTATAGATTACAAAGATCTAACATGTCCGAAAGATTGTTACCCACCTTATCCTTCCCGTAACGAGCTCACGGTGTTCTGTTTTGCAGGATTCACGTCACTGGACTTTAGGAATTGTGTTCATATCGTATTAGCAGTTAACCGTATCCTACCCTGTTGACTCATAGGATCTAGGACCCATTAGTGGGGAGTAGATCCGTGTTTCTTCAATGACCGGAACTTGGCCGGAAACTATGGCTATGGTGGCTGTTAACATTATGACACATCAGAGGTAGTTGTCGAGTGAAGGAGAGTGGTCTGCCAGTCGGGTCGGGTATCTTTTATAAATGAGCGGAATCGTCTCTCCATATATAGGATTTAGAGACGCGTTTACTATTTTTGGTAAACCCGTAATTTACGATCGATTAATTGGAGGAATTAACACAATTTAAAGCTTTGGAAAACGGTGGCGCCATGTTTGGTAAGACATCCCGAGTCATACGGTGTAATAAATAGGTTGATTCGGTAATTTATTTGGTCGATTAGGCACTAAATTTGGCGTCCAAAGATATCGCCGAAAAAACTTTAAAGGTGGCCGTAGTAGGTGGCTGGCAAAAACGTTGTATACAACGAGGAAGATATTGACTTTTAATTAAACTTTCATAAATTGCAAAATGGCTCTCCAACTTTATTTAATTTAACAAACTCTTATTTGCAACATCACTTTCTAACATAATAATAATAATAATAATAATAATAATAATAATAATAATCGTTAAATGCGATGTTTTATTGGTAAAATAACCCAAACATAAAGCGGGTCGGATAATGGATATAATATTAATTTGAAAAAATAATCAGAGTTGTTACATTCAAGGAGCCTACAAATGTTGTTAACTGCTCGCGTGATAATCGATGAGTTATTTATTTATTTATTTATTTATACTCTGTTACCCTATATTTAGTTTTTGATTGCTTTTTCAGGTTTTTTGGTGTTTCAAATTCATTTGTAAAACACAACACAAAGGGGGCACATGTTATAAACAGTGCATGTTCAGGAGTCCAATAACATTTTTTCGTTGCGCTTTTTTTTGATTTTGCGTTTTTTAGTTTTGTTTCAGTTTGGTTTTTGCTTTTGGTTCGGTTTACACTTTTTAGTCTCATTTAAGTTCAGTTTCAGATTATTTGGTTGTTCAGGTTCTCTTTTTATTTTCTCGGTCTATGCTTCACCATAGATATAAAATGTTTTCCTATTGCAGGCATTTAGTTTTGGTATTCATTTTTATTTGCTCCATGGTGTCACTTGGATAACCATTTAGTACTCTTGGTTACACCTCTTAAACATTCATGAAATAATTTTTTGCCTTTTATAAAACACTCCATTAAAGGATGGACGAATTCTTTTGGGAAAAGTGGATTGCACTAAAGAACTAGAACTTTGTAAAAGGTAACTGTTGACATTTTGTTTCAGCCTGTTTACTTAGAAAATCAATCATTTCATGTTTATAATTATAATTGTCATGAAACAGGGATTCACATGCCCAGGTTCATGATCATGATTCATATTATGGAATCCACAATACAAATAGCTTAGTCGAGGTAATGAAGCATAATTTCAAATTCCAAATAAAAACCAAATAAATTTTGATACTATAGCTTGGATTGTTTAGCTTGGGTGCGTAATTTTGGAATATTTTTAGAAGAAGGAGTGCTTTAGAATTTTGAGGAATGTATGAGACCGGCTCAAGGTCAAGGAAGTAAGTTACATTTATGTGAATGTATAGCAAATCAAATTAAATTGTTAATGGGTAAAGAATTGAAGATTTTTAAACAGTTTGACCAAGTGGTAAATTTGTGCAGTTTGATCAAGTATAATCAAACTGCAAGCCATATTCACTTACAACTCTTTTGCACCTTTAATTTGTGTATGTGTGAAAGGCAGCAACATGTTACTTTGACTCAGGGGCTGATAAACATAGTTAATTGTTTAAAAGTCAATGAAGTTTGTTTTAGGGCAAAAGAGGTATTTTAAAATTGGCTTTGTTAATTTGTAGTGTAAAAGTTCATTTAAACAAAAACCATTAATCTACACATTTCCACCATGTTTGCTTTATATATTGTAATTAATATAAAACATAGGATTTTAAACAAAACAAACGAACAGTGGTTGTTCGTGTTCATTTGTTTAACTTTAACCGAACAAACTGGCTAACATAAACATGAGTAGAAATCCCATTACCGAAATCTAACTTTTGGGTACAGATTGTAGACACGAGTTCAGGTGCAACTGTCATAGCGAAAGCCGGTGCCGCGACCACCAATGCCACGGTTATGGTAAAATATGGCAACCTGTTGGATGTGGCAAAGGAGGTCTTAAGATCCAAAGGTGGCATTAGAGGTTAAGTGTGCTTTACAAGTTGAAGGCAATGCATCAGCCATCAGGTTAATATGAATAATGCCACTAATGTATTTAGTTTTATTACTTTAAGTCGTTAAGTTCAATTATTATAATTATGGTGTTGGTTGTATATAGCCAAGGCATTACAATTTATACATGAAAAACAGATCTCAAGCTGTTGATGGAAATAAGAAAACAAGAACCCGTGGTCGCGTGGGCCTCACAATTCTAGCCCCGAAGGTAAATACAGGGAACGGTCACAACAGCTCTAACTGTATCATCTGGTAAGTTCATGCGGACCTTTTTTTTCCGAATTCCAGCAGTCTAACTACGGATATTTCGGGTTAGTTTCACGTCTAACTCCCGACCCATTCAGCTAAACGGGTCATGTGCGGGTAACGATTCGGATTTCATTGAGACATTATATAAGTTGCACAAGATAATACATAAAAAGGGTTATCTAAATAAGCATAAAATAGGTTATGAAAAATAAGTTGTCAAAATAGTATAAAATAAGATGTAGATTGCTCTGTACCAATGAAAATCAATTTTGGAACAAAAAATAGATCATTTATCAAAAATAATATAAAAAC
The DNA here is from genome assembly GCF_021521415.1 of Bidens hawaiensis. Lineage (NCBI taxonomy): Eukaryota > Viridiplantae > Streptophyta > Magnoliopsida > Asterales > Asteraceae > Bidens > Bidens hawaiensis. The sequence continues at coordinate 263,930 of NW_027494721.1, read as the reverse complement.
AAATAATCACATAGTTGCAATATAAAATATTTAAGAATACTAATATATATTGAAGTTTTATGCCCCTCTCCGGTTTTATACGGTTTGAAATTTTTGAAACCGACCAACCAAAAGTGAATACAAAAACCGTCTGTTAAACCAAAACCAACTAGCAGTTTGGATGGTTTCACGGTTTTGAAGCGAACCATGAACACCCCACCCCTATCATACATAAACATATAATTTTAAACTTGTTGTCACTGTATTGAAAAACTCGTGGACTCATTTTGGTGTTAAACTTGATCGGTAGCACAATATGATTTAACATATTGCAGATTAGTACAAAGGGATTATGGTCAAAATAATTTTTAAACAGATTCTTTGCATAATGGCAATCTAGGCATTTCTATTCAAGAAACGTATAATTTTAAAATTCTAACATCATGTAGTATTAATAGTAGTGTTCAAATCAGAATTCGAGTCAATATTTGGTTATTTGGCTGCTACGGGTAAATTGGTCAAGAGTGCATTTTTTCTATATAAATTCGAGCTGCAAATTAGTGCGTATCAATGCATTACAGTTTAGTTGCAACTTCAAGTTTGACCAACTGTTAGCCAAATTGTCAACTGGAGTCTACGTCATTTGATTTGTTTTTACCAGGGGTAGTTTTGGAAATATCAAACAAATTTTGGAGTTGCAGAACTAACAAAATTGTTCAAGTAAACGGGTCAAATTTCAAGATAAGGGTTGTTTCATATTGCTATCATTTTATGGTTATAGTGTCATGAGGACTATTTTTGGATATTGTGACAGAAGTGATTTCGGGTAACTCTTGTGACGAGTTAAGATGTATTGGTTATTACATGTCAGGGGCAGTTAGTTTACGTTTTGTTTGAATCAAATGTAGCAGTGATGGAACTAAAAAACCTTTTGTGCGGTTGACTCTGAATTATATATGTTGAGTTGGACGTTGCCAACAAGATTCGAATAATCTAAGCTAAAGCTTTATTGGTTCAGTCAGTGATTTAGTGTTACTTTTGTTGTCTTGAGTAGATTTCAAAATTTGTTATGTTTGATTAAAAGTTTTTATTGGATTAATGTATATTTAATACTGATATAATTAATAAACAAAAGTAGTGCATTTGGTCAACATGATCCTAAATCAAATTTGTACTTGTGATAGTATGATATTAACTCGATGGTTCAGCTTGCTCAAATAATTTGATTTAACAAAAAGGGTAATGCCATAATTGTACCATCAATACATTAACATTAAGATATATCTACAAATTATGTTCATATTTTAATTACATTAAAGGACATCCGTGTCTTAGTTTACTTTAATAATATAACTCAATTGTGTATTATAGTACGTCAAACAAAGCACTTAAATGACCTTCTTGTTAGTTTTAACATATGTAGTGGGTATTAAACTAGACTGACTACAAATTTGGCTATACCAAATGTCAGTACCATATAAAACCAAACCCCTATCGATTGAACCCCCGTTGCGTTCCCGCCGCAACGCACGGGCTCTCATACTAGTTTAATATTATGAGTTATTAACAAATGAGATAATGCGTATAATAGATTTGAGATTTCGATGTTATTTGGGTTATGTTGTGATTAGAATGGTTATTGATTAGATGAAACAATCGGTAATTGTTATTATGCAAACAATGTTATTAATCATTATTTAAATTAATAGAATCGTTTGCTTATTATATAATCTAAGTTATGAATAATTAATTTAAATAAATATGAGTTACGATATACTATAATAATAAGCGTTTAAATATTTAATTATAATAAGTTTGACATTTTAGAATCTTTAACGAAAACCCAACATTAAAATATAACTTGTACTATATTAAATAATTTAATACCAACGTTATTTATAATACAATGTGTATCTTGGGATATTTATCAAAAATCTAATTTTATAAATATAATTAGTACGTTTAAAATACGATTGTTACAATTTTACAGAATGATACATATATGTAACATTAATAAAAGCAAATTTATAAAGATGTTTGACGACGAGAAAACACCAATAATGGTGTTGGGTTTTAAGAAAATAATGATGATTTATTATTATTAAAAATATACTTATAATATATATATATATATATATATATATATATATATGTACACGAAAACTAGTACGCGAGATTGATTGGCAAGACACGTTAACGTAATGAGGTATGTTTAATAAAATCACGTTTATTTTATATTAAATATAACTATACTATTAAATCAACTGAGTTTGTGTCCACTTGTCTTCTTTCTATTGGTTCTACCTTATTGTTTTCATATATATCAATTACTTCTATGAATTTCTTTACAATTAAATAATTCAAAAATAAATTTAATTAATCAAAATGAGGAAATAAAGAAATCTCATCAAGTCAACCATTACATTTAGTTTCCAAAATATATATATTTCTTTTCATTAAATTTGTAATTTAAATTAACAAACTTTATTAAACCAAACAAGTGTGTCTCAAATTAGCCGAATATGATGCTTCTATTATTATATATAGATTTGTTAATTAAAATTAAAAATTATAATATTTCTCTTTCAATTATTTAAATTGGAGGCGTATATTTTGGCTTAATTATTTATCTTCCAATTATAATTCTAATTCTCATATAAACCCTCATAACTTTTCCATTTTTGGAAACATTGTGTGGATTTGTATTAACAAACGTAATTCCGTTTTTATAAAATTCAAACAACGTTTAGTAAACATTTACATCAACCTATACTGTTAAAACAACATTTTTTTGAATACTTGGCACATTTCTATTGCTCCATTGTTAGACTTTCCATATATACTAAGCCATATTAGAATTTTTTGGTAATTAAATTATTCAAAACTAAATAATTATATGTTTTGACGACCCGTATCTCTTTTTAATAACCCGATCACCGATTCAATTTAATCGGATATGCCTTTTAAATTTATAAAAACGTTTGACTATTAATAACAATATTAATTACATATATTATAGAATTCAACTTTCCTATTTTTGTTATATCTTTATAAAATCATTTTCACGTTAAAAACTGTTTGACTATTAATAACAATATTAATTAAATAAATTATAGATTTCAACTTTCCTATTTTTTGCATATTTCAAATTTCAAATTCATGTGTCAACTGATTACCTTGAATGAAATTAGGAATAACATTTATTTTATAATTAACTAAACAAAAATATATTATGTTATACCTCCCTGTATATACTTTCAGTTTCACACAAGAAATTTCACATCGCGTCTTTTCATCTATCAAATTCTGCAATTTCACATTTCTTTTTAAGGTTTATTAAATCATTTGTAGTACTCAAATTATTTCATTCATTCATATTATTGATATTGTTTATACATTTTAATTATTATCAATTTAATACTTTGTTTGTATAGTTATTATTTTACAAACATCGTAATGGAGCTAAAAAAACATAATCATGTTTAATGAGTTGGATGTGCATAAGAATGATTGCAATCTCAACGTTCGTATATTGAAGTTATGGCGTTTAAAGGACAATAACAAACACGGTGAATTCATATTCTTATTTTCAAGGGAACCCTAAACACATTGTCGATTATACATAGTTACTTTTTAATTGTGTTGACTGGAATTTAAATTTGTTGGTTATAATATATACATAATTAATTTATATTTTTGAAAGTTATTTGACACATTTCTAAGCCTTATATATATATATATATATATATATATATATATATATATTGAGATGAAAATTAATAATAGTCAACATGTCATTTTATTGTTCAAAGTTGTTTTCCCTTTTATTGGCACTAATGACGAAACATTTATTTTCTTATTAATATGTTATACGTGTATATATGTTCCAAAGTTAAGGTTTTATACTCGATAACATGCCCTCCCGACTCTGTTTTTTTAATTACCTTTTAAGAATGACTAAAAACGAATTGGCATGATGGTGTTGTATCAAAAGATCTGCATAAGGTACGGAAGCCTACCGTTTATTGATTCTTTATTTTTCTGCATTGGATAAGAATTTTTAAATCATGTTATATCGCTAACTGATTAGAAGTTTATATGATTGATCAATGTTACAAGTTACGAATTAATAAATTAAAAGTTACAAGTTCATATGATATGTTACATGTTATAAGCTTATAAGTTATCATGTATATTTTTTCGTTATCCGTCATCTAAGAATTTTGTTCAAAATTGTTTTTGTTTTGTTGTTTTCTTGCATGTTAGGTTTTCAAGGTTATCCATGAAGAATTGATCAAGTGTTTTATAAATGAAGGAAATAAAATGATTTTGTATCGTATTATTTGTTTTATTGTAAAATGTTTTGTTTTTATAACAGTTTATAATATCATTTAAACATTTAAAACAAAGAAAAACAAAAATAAAAGATTAAACAGCGTCCAAGGGGCTTGAACCCGCGCCCTTGGCCGGTTCATGGATCTGAACGCACACACCCTATCCAACTACGCTAGGGTGCTAGTTGATTACCATAACAGATTAACTAGTTACATACAACGTTTTATAATATCCCCAAAAACCCAAGAACCCTAAATCGGAAATCGCTCAAACTGTTTTGATTTGTTTTAATTAACGATATGGTTTTTGATTATTGATCAAAAACGAACTGGAGTCATATAAAAATTACCAGATTTGATTGTGTATTGATGGAGAACGGCTAACCACGAAGGACGGCATAAACGATGACCGGTAACGATCCTTGCAGACCACGTTGATCTAATTAACCATAAGGGTTTTAATATTGAGGTCCAGGCGACGGTGCAGGAAAGTTTAATTGTAATTATATGAACCCTAGACGGTGTAATGCTATAGAGGTAAAGACGGGTTTATTGATATCTCGATTCGTTTATAAAAGATTGTTTTCTTTAATTATACGAGTCTGTGTGATTCGCAATAGGCCTATACATAATCTGCCACGATCAATTCCACCTAAACAATGAGAATTAAGGATCAAGTAACACATCTGGGTCACGAATTTTGTCAAAATATGGGTTTAGGTCACGGGTTCTGTTTGTGGGTTTGGGTTTGTTTATAAAATATATTAATGTTTAAATCAAGTTTTGCAAATTGGTCCCTAGATTATAAGGATGGAAATAAAACATGGTTAAAGTATACTTGAGGGTAAAAAGAGTAGATTTTCAAAGTTAATTTATATATATTAAATAAATATTATAACAAATAATAATAAAATAATAATGAGACGAATAACGCGATATTTTGACGTTTAAGTTTCCCGAATATAAAAACGGGTCGGGTAACGGGAAAGAATATTAATTAGAAAAACTGAGTTGTTACAGTATCCCCTACTTTAGGGAATTTCGTCCCGAAATTAAAGTATGCTATAACAAAAATGATTAAATTTTGAGGAAAGGAAAATTAAGAAAATATAACTTAAAAATTTATCATAATACCGAACTTCGAATAGTTAAAACAACGCTCCAAATGAAAATCCGATAAGGGCACTTATATATAGGAAGTACCAGTGGCGTATCCACCATGCCCTTATCATCTTTACATTTGTATCGTTATCCCAACTACTTTCGATCCTATATTATGACACACTATCTTACGCGTCATGATTTCCATGCGAGGACTTCGATAATTATGTTTCGGACTATAATTATTTTCATTGTCGGATGGTCCACATGAGTCGTCTTATCGTGTGGGTTTACAAAAATGTTTAAAAATAAAATTTTAAGAATAGGATTCCTTTAAGGAAAGGAGTTTGAAGTGAGATGTCTTTAAATAGACAAAAGTTTATAGTTTGGTGATTTAAAATGGGGAATTTTATAAAGCCACCATTCGATAATTTTAAACTTTACTCGAGGGGCATAACAATAGAAAATCTTAGTTAGTACTTCAATAGTTCATAAAAACATTAATTCAAAGTTTATGAAATAGTCGATACAAGGCAGAAAAGTCAAATTCAAGTAAGATAGAATACGACGAGCGGCAAAAGTCTTCTAATAGTATAAATCTTCAGTTGCGCATGACTTTGAACCTTGAAACTTAAGCGTCTTGAACGATTTGATCCTAAGAGCTTTAGCAGTCAAGGTAGATTGAGTCGGCATTGCTTGAATAACTTGAGGGCGAACGGTTTGCAAAAGGGTTGCTTAATTAGAGTAGAGTTGGTAAACTTGAGCTTGTGGGTGCGGAACTTGATAAGTTTGGGTTACGTGTGGAAGATCTTGCTTGACGATAGGAGCTTGATGGACATGGGATTGATAGGTTTGGACTCGATGGGTAATGTGGTAAGGTGTAACTATAGTTTGAACTTGATTGGCATGGACAATCTGAGGGCACATATCGCTGAGAGAATTAGGGTCTCCTGTATGATAGCAAGCACGGGTAGTAGGGGCATCAGGTTGAGCATGAGGGGTATGCTGTTGCGGGAAAATTGTGCATTAGGCAGTGTAGGGCAAGTATATGCAAGGATGATTGAAGGGATTAAATTGGGTGTAAAAACGACATGAGGATTGAGACGAATGCTGAAAGTTACTAGTGGGACATAACGAGTGAAAACCGAAGGAGAGCTTCTTGCTCGGGATACTTTATTTTTTTTTGTTGATGTTGATGATTGATTTGATTAACACCATAGTTTTTATGTTTAGACTTGCGCTTTTTGTTGTCGTTGTTGTGGTTGTGAGGAAGAATAGGGGTAAATGAATTAAATTTTCAATCAAGGAAGTTAATGAACAAGTTTGAATTTAGTTGTATTAATGTTTAGAATTTGAGTTCATAATTTAGAGGTTGTAGCAATTAACTCATTGGCTATACACGCGACGGTCATGAGAACTAGACTATTGATGTCGAGAACGACGGTGGTTTCTTAGGTGAGGTATTCTATGAGGACCAAAAATATAGATTATAAGATGAAGGATAAGTTGAGAAAACTAATTAAATATTAAAAGTTTAATTGTCTTAGGTAACTTATAATAACTTTGCTTTTAAGGAAAACAAGGATTTGCATCACATAATGAGGAATAATAGTAAAAGATTATAAGATGATGGGGGGGGGGGGTGGTACATTGCGTAAATAGTTATTAGGTGATGTATTCAATATGATTTATGTGTGATGACTACACGAGGAGATAAGTCAGTTTAAAATTTAGATTTTTATTTGATTAAGTTAACTTTACAATAAACTAACGAATATATTTGTGGATGTTGGCCTCCCATGAGCTTTCCATGGCAATTTGAATGACCCAACGAAACTAACTAATAAAAACAACTGAATTGGACAGCCCATGAGCGTTACATGGCATTTTGATTGTCCCAACTAATTAACGAATTAGCAATACAATATAGTTTGTCGGCCCAATGAGCGTTACATGTTGTTTTTAACCGACCAAACTAAATAACGAACAAACGAGAGAACTATGAGTAGTTGGAGCATCCGTGAACTACCACGTATGATGAACTCCACAAAAATATAAAACAATGTGAGAAATGGATAATAGGAGTGCCCATGGGTTCCATGGATTTTTCACCCAACTAACCATTTAAATAACAAAACACAATAATCGGGAAAACCGAGTTTAGCCACGAACCACCGTGAATTCGGTTTACAATCAACCTAAGGTGTCGGTCGTATGACAGTTGTGTTCCTCTTTGGCTGAGAGGAACTTGTCATGCCACCTAGCCTTAAGATAAATGAGTAAAAACAAAAGTAGGGAATTCTTAAAGAATTTCCTAAAAATAAAAGGCAATATAATTTAATTTAAAATATTTATGAAAAATGTTCTTTGAAGGTTGAGGCATAGCCTCGGAGTTGTGTGTGTGTGTGTGCATAACAATAAAATAATAAACAATCATTATTTAAACAATTAAATAAGTACTTAATCTAGCAAGTAATTACGTAAGCTGTAAACAATCAAATAGAACACATCAGGTAAACAAATAAGCACGTATGGGGCTCCTAAACATATTACTAAGGCACCACTAACGACCTATCTTAAACCTTCGGCTCTGATACCAATCTGTCACACCCCAACCTACGTCGGAAATGCCGGGGAGTGAACTGATTGCTCACAACTTTTCAAAGGTTACTATCTTGCAACATTATAAATTTCAATATCTATTTAGTAATTTAAAATAAACAAATATGCGTTACAATATCCCAAAAATAAATAAAGCATTAAACAAATATAAAATCATAAATAATATTGTCTCATTAATTTCTTCTAGCATAAATCCTTAAGCGATCTTCTAACTCCAATTACTTCACATCACACGAAGACCTGCATATGCGTTCAAAATATAATAGTTTTGTCAACACAAGGTTGAGTGAGCAACACACCAGTTTAAATGTACATATAGTATATATAAAAATAAGTAGTGCAACAATAACAAATTATCCAAATGAGCAAGTATAACTGAGATGCCGAGAAGCACAAAGGCTATAATGACTGGCGTATGATCATACTATTTTAAAGTTATGTTGGACCTCTCCGAATGCGGAAGCATATAAAGCAAATAAGCACATAAACAAGTAAGGTATAAGTTGTTAACATATAAGATAATAGTTGCAGTTTTGAGTATAAGTATATATATGAGAAATACAATTTACGCATATGTCCCCAAAACGTGGAAAACGAGTAAAAAGAGGGGAATGTGGTACTCACCTGATCGGATCAAAATATAATGATGATGTGAGAATGTTAAACCCTTCTGTAAGGCCCCGTCACTGGTGCCCTACTCTAGACGTTGGATTTACTCATAAACACAGTTCTAAATATTAAAATCTGTTAAATGAATCCCAAATCACCTTTCAAATTTAAATCCAACGGAAAGAAGTCTCGGATTTGGGATTCATTTAACAGATTTTGTTAAATCCAACGTTAGATTTGGGATAATTTAGAGATTTGCCAGAACGACGGGTTTAACTAACAAAGCCTAAAAGGAAAGAAGTCTCGGATTTAGAAAGGTTGTCTTGAAAGTCTTTAAGTCAAATAAATGTTGAGAAATGTAAACAATTTAAAGTTTCAGGGTTTAAAATGTAAGTATTTGCAATTTATAATAATAATTCTTTAAAAATGTAAGTTTGCTCGAAACCGGGTTAAAGTATCTAACCTTAATATTTACTCAACCTATGTTAAGTAATAATGTGGGTAAAATGCAAGAATGCAAGTCCCTTTGGAATAAAGATACTAAAACGGGTTTTAACGAGTGTTCGGGTTGTTGGTTCGAGTCTTGATAATTGGTCAAACCCAAAGTCAACTTTACAAAATATTAAATGTTATGAGATAACTCATAAAAATTAAATAAGACTTAACCAAGTATGTAGATCTATTGTTTTAGAACTAACAACGTACGTTAAGCGAGTGTTCGGAATGGGTGGCGATTTTCTCTCTCCACTGTTCATATTTCATCGCATTAATTGCGATGGGTATAAATAGCGGGAGTTATCTTTCGTTCGAAGATTTATCGCCTTTGATTTCTAAATATCTTTCTTCTTTTTCGCTATGGAGATTTCTACTAACCACTAAATTTCCTCCAAGTTTGTTCATTGTTTTTCGTTTCCTCTGTTAAAATGATGACTTGTCAATCTGAAATTGACGAAGTAGAGATTCAGTGGGATTGATCTGACTACGAAAGGTTGATCGAAACCTACGGTATTCCACCATAATGGGGACCGGAGTTCCCCTCTTCCGGGTCCATAGCTAGCATGCCACCTCCTGGCAAGATGGCTGCGTATTCCGGTTACTTTGTCTATGGGAATTTCTGTTTTCCAATTACAAAGTTTTTATGAAGATTTTAAGTGCATATGGGATACATTTATCCCAGTTACACCCGCGTGCCGTTATGCGAATTTGTCATTACGAATTCGTGTGTACGACACATGGGATGTTACCTCACCTTGACCGATTTCGTTTCTTTATCGACTTGAGAACCGTGGTGGTTGGTTCACGTGCCAAGGGCTTTCCGATAGGAGTATCGGTTATGAGGTCGAGAAGGGCTCAAAGGATTGGCGTAGCAAGTTTTTCTGGATATCCGAGGACATAGTGCCCACTACTATGGTCCGACGTCCGGCCACTGAAGTGCTCCCGGAAGTTGTCACGGCTCCCCATAAGGGTCGAGAGTGGTTCCGTATCTTGGTTTCAGAGCCGACGCCAATGCAGTCATTACCTGAGGAAGCCCTCGTATGGGCAGGCATGAGCCGTTTATGGCCATCAACGTACATTTCATTGGTTTGGATGGCTGTAAGTTACCTTCTTTCTTATTTATGTCATTTGGAGCTTTATAATTGACTCTTTTATGTCTCATCTACAGGTCCGGGAACCATGATAAATGCTCTGTTTGATGATAGGGGTTGCACGCGGAAGAGCATTCGTGATGCGGGTGACAAGCCCATTCTTGAAAAGACTAAGGATCGATTTCTCTTTCTAGTGAGGGTGTGCGCCGAACCCGTAGTTTCGGACGCTACCTTTCAATTAGGTGCTTATGTTTTAAACCCTCCTCCTCTTAACGCCCTTACTTATGATGGGGTGATCGCCATTCTATCATCGAGTGACGATTTTGCGTCCTAAGAAGGAGGGAGCTCTGATGATGATGCCTCTGAATTTTCATCTGTCTCGCACTTATTGACAGAGCTGGAGAAAAAGAGGGTTTTCAGGTCCTTTCAGGCGAGTGATGTGGGTGCAAGTACCGCGGACGCTGGAGATGAATCGGCAAAAAAGAGGCGGCTGACTCATCGTCCAAAGAAGCCGCAGTTTAGTCTTGCTGAGCGCGTGAAGATGGTAGATGGTATGTATCTCATTTTCTATACTTTACTATTTTGGTATGTTAGCTAAGTGTGACTTTCTTGTGCAGATCCGTCGATTATTGGGGATGATATGTCCGAAAAGTTACCATCACCAACTCCCACATTTGAGAAACAACTATCTCCTCCTCCCGAGAAGGAAGTAGAAGATAGGCCACCTACCCCTCCGATTGAGACTACTACGGAGGGGCCAAACCTTCAGTCTGGGAATGATAATTCTTTGGATTATCTATTTCAGGCTGGGGACACTGGTTTCCAGAACAACCCCACTGTGAATGCGGAAGGTTTTAAGACTGATGAATCTCCACCTCGTCCTCCTCCACAACTTTTTGCTACTTCTTCTCCTTTACCCACGGGTGAGGAAGGAGATTTCCAATTTGGGCAAGCATTCTGGGGTGCCATGGAGGCAACAACACAAAATGCTCCTCAACAATCTTCCTCGATCCCCGTTCGACTTCGTGTACCAAGCTCTGATTATTGCAGAGGAACGAATCCGGGCAAGGACTATAGTTTATTCGTCCCTGACTGGGATATTGTCATTGGGTCTCATTTCACTGACCCGAACGTTTGCATGACGTTCATTAGTCAGTGTGTACCACCCTCGGAGCGTAACCATCAACGTGGTCGTTCTCGCCATGATCTTCACACTGATTTTTCTTCGTCCTTTGCCAACGCTTTGGCTTGTGGACAAGAAATAATACGCGAATGGCGAACGACGGGTGGTAAACTGGGAGAGGCTTCTCGAGCTGTCAAGGAAGCTAGAAAGGAAGCAGCGGAACATCGGTCGGTGGCGAACACGGCGAAATGGAAACTCTCTAATGCTGAGATCGCCGTCAAGGGTGAGAAAGACCGGAATTCTGCCGTTGCCCGCCAGTGGAAGGAAGCCTGTGAGAGGCAAAACGGTGTCCTCGAGGCTACTCTTGCTGAAACTCAGAAGAAGAAGGAAGACTTGGCGGGGGCCCTTGAAGCTAATTCGGCCTTAGAAAGCCAGGTATCCCACCAAGGAAACCGGATTCAGGAGCTTGAGGCAGAGCTGAGGTTGCAGAAGGAACAATCTGAGCTTAAAGATAAAAATGCTGCTGAGATGCAGTATGCTTATGATTCCTTGTTGCAATCTCGCGCAGAGGCGGAAGCTCGTGCCACTGAAGCTTCCAGTGACAAACAGAAAATGGCCAACGAGTTGCGGGAGCTGTAGAGCAGGGCAGAGCGTGCTGAGCAAGATCGTCAATGGTTCCTCACGCGAGGACTTGACTCTGTAAGTTTCTTTCATTCGTTTATCATTATGTATCTAATGCTATCGGTGCTAATGAATCACTTCTTTGCCTTTGTCAGGTCATTCGTCACATTAAAGGAAGTTCAGAGCTAACTGATAGCTTTGCTAACTTGATGACCACCTCATCCCAACTTGGTCGAGTGACGGGTTTTAATGAAGGGATGATGTATGCTCAAACTAATCGTTCATTTGAAAATCATCCGCTTTAAGGTCTCGATGTGAAGCAAGAGTATGACCTGCAGATTAAGGAGTATGACAGCCTGGTGTTCCCGCTACAAAATATGCTTCTAGAGTTTGCCTCAGCCAATAATGGTGTGCAATAATTGAGGAATTATCTTGACCATGAGTCCGAGGATGCCTCATCTGAGAACACACCACAAACTCCTCCAGAAGATATTGCAGCTCCTAACCCATAGGATAGGCCAGATCTTGTAATTTTATTTCCATATTTTGTAATCATCCTTTGACTATGAATGTGATTGAAATTTTTATCTTGTGAATATTATATTATATATAGGATAATATCTTTTGAGATATTTTTTTGGCTTATCAATAATTTGAATTATGGCAAGTGGGATGATCATAGTGACGTGGCGGAAGGAGAAATATCGTGAGACAACTGACAAGACGTGTGTACCACCTTTTGACAGCCTGTTCTCATTTTTTCGTCTTTCCCGCCTGACGTTTCCATCATCTATTGGTCCACTTTTTCTCTTTCCTCTGGCAATCCATCAGTCGCTGATATACATCTATTTATACATCTCGAATCCCTTGTAATGCTTTGTTTATTTAATGTTTTGAGTTCGGTTTAGTTTATGTTTCGTTTATCTTTTATTAATTAAGGTTTTGAGTCAAGTAGTTTATATGTTTATTGTGTTTTATATCTTTTAGTGTCTTGCATGTTAAACTTAATTCTTTCTATCATTTCATTGCGAAGTTTATACTCGTTTTGCTCATAATTGATTACATGATTACTTCATTTACGAGTTTTGATTTATGTTCATGTAGATGGTGGCTTGGTGATCAAGAGAAGGAAGATCTAGAAGGTTCTAAGCGTTACTTGGAGTTCAAGGAAGATAATTATCAAGATTTAACAAGTTTAAACAAGAAAGAACGCAAAAAATCCGTAGCCCATCCAAGAGTGCGCCGCGCCGCGCTAAGGCAAGGGCCAAGGCGGCCACCGGGCGCCTAGGCCTCCCTGGTCAGCCATCTTTGCAAGTCAAGCCCGTTACTCGCCTATATAAACATCTTTTATAAACCTAGCCGATTTGAAGCTTATTTCCAGCCGATTTTGAGAGGGTTTCCAAGGATTTGAAGTTGATTTGAAGCTAGGAACCAAGGAGGATCAAGAGTTCTATCATCCGGGTGTTCAAGGATCAATCGCAAAGGGTTTTATTGCTCTAACTTTCGTTCCTTGTTCATTATTTTTGATGTCATTCCTCTTCGTTTTTAAGACTTGTTTAGGATTGTTTTTAATAATGATTCTAGGCTAGACTCCATGTCTACCTAGGTTTGATGAACATGTGTTGACTTGATTCTTGCTTTGGACATTTGATTTGATTATGGTTTCGTTATTTTGATAGTAAAAGACTTGATTTTTCTTTCATGATGCATATGAGTGTTTATTATCTTGATTGATTGTTAATTATAGCTTCACATAGAGCTTTAATCTTTTGATTGTGTTCTTTAGATTTAGGGTTTATGTTTAATCATTACTTGGTGTTTTGATTATTGTGATTAAATGGGCCCATTAGATTATAGAAGCTTGTTGATAGTTGGTTAAGGTTTTGAATTTTCTGCTAAATTCCAATAGCTATAAGGTGAGGAGTTGTTCGTGTTTCTTGGTCAATCGCATGCTAGGATAGATAGTGACAATATTCTTGCTTATTGTGTTGATTCATGTTCATGATGTCATGTTAGCTTATCAAGTTATCTAGGGTTTAGTGTTTCGTGAGATTGCTTGCCTAAGATACTATTAAGTAACCCTATTTGATAACTGTAAGGAAATCAATATAACTGATTGCTTAATAATCTAATAATTGTTCTTTGGGATTTCGTTTGATTCAATTAAGGGTCCGTTTTGGTTTATTAGATGAATATGTTTAGAAATCAGTTTCCATAATCATGTTATTTGTCCATTGCTTGATGATTGTTGATGCATGGGATTCTTACCTAGGTAGATTCCTTCTCTTGTTGGTTTCGAACTTGTGTTTAATTGCTTGTTTCTCATTTGCTTGTTTATTTGCTTTCTTAGTTTAATCTTAATTTAAAAACCCACTTAAATATTAATAATAAATAGTCGTGTCGTAAGTTAAGTTTAATTAGTTAATTAACGTAATTTATAGAGTCCTGTGGGTTCGATATTCCGGACTTACTTAGCTTTAGTACAATCGATCGGTTCACTTGCCGGTGTTTTGTGTAGTTGAGTCTTAAGTCTAGTTTTTATTACTTGTTTAGTTTAGTTAATATTTAATTGACTGTTTCTAGCACATCAAGTTTTTGGCGCCGTTGCCGGGGACTCTTGGCAATTGTGTTATTAGTTTAATTGAACTTATTTGCTACATACGTGCTATTTGTTTTATTTTTGTTTGAGTCGTAGGAGTCTAATTTAAGTTCTAGTTTATTTTTATTTACTTTTAAATTTTCGAGTCTACTCAATTGGTCTTTTGCGTTTTTCAAGTTTATGCCACATCTTCGCTCGCAAGGACCACCACTTGCTGATATAGAATTCTCTCCGTTGAAATCCGAGGCTAGTTCGTCACAAAAATCATCTCCACTCAGTTCACCGCCTGAAAGTCCGAGAAGTCAACCAGACGTTCAGATGGCCGACGATAGGACAATTGCTGCTCAAGCCTTCGATGGTTTAACCGGAAACCAGTCATGCATCATCGTTCCCGCAATCAACAATCCCAACTCGTGGCAGATTCCGTCATACGTAATGAACAATATCGTTCAAACTAATCAATTTCATGGGAACGATGACGAGGATGCACCCGCACACATTAACCAACTTTACCGCGTTTTGAAAACGTTTAATTTACAAGGTGATACTGAAGATGCTATTTCTTACATTTATTTCCGTTTTCACTTGCAGGTAAAGTAGCTACTTGGCTTGACACTCAGCCACTTGGCACGTTCACTACTTGGGAAGCATTGCGTTCAGCTTTCATCAAGAAGTACTTCTAACCTGCTAAAGCGGCTGTTCTTCGAGATCAAATTCATTCTTTTCACATGGAACCAGGGGAGAAATATTGTCATGCTTGGGAGCGTTTTCAGAACATGTTAGCCCGTTTCTCACAGAATGTCTCACACCATGGGCTCTAGTGGAAAAATTTTACAATGGGTTGAACTACGAAACCCAAGTTCGGTTCGACACGATCGCGGGAAGAAGTTTACTAGCAAAGAAGTATGTTACCGAATGTAACGATATGTTTGAGAGCTTTGCTCAATTCGATTATGCCAAAGAGCCACATCGCGGGAATTCCACTCCCGTTAGCAGTACATTCTCATCCGCTCGAGTTGTACACCTGGTTAATCTGGATACTAGTGTGGCTGCTGCTTTGGAATCACTAACTAGAGAGGTTAAGGAGCTGAAAGCTAAGGTGGAAAGGTGTGAGTTTTGTAGAGATAGACACGGCACGTTGGAGTGCTCGGTGATGAATCAACAGGTCGATTTTGTTGATGGTCAGAACAGGTTTCCCAACACTTATAACAACAATAATCAGAATTGGAACACCTACAAGAACCCGAATCAGAATAATGCTAATTGGCATCCGTCGGGTGCACCACCCAGATTTCAAAACTCTTATAATCAAGGACAATGTCAGTATTTTAATAATAATAACACCGATGGTACTAATGTTCAAAATAATGTGCCGGATTCAAACGGTGGAATTGGGCGTTTTAAGAAGAGATAATGAAACAAATCTTGGAGAGAGACCTAGTTACACAGAAAAAGTTGGCCGAACACGATTTTGCTCTTCAAGAATCAACAATCTTCCATTCTCGATATTCAAAGGACTGTTGGTGATATTGCTCGTCGTTTAGAAGAAAGGCTCCCAGGTCAGTTTTCGGGTATCACTCAAACTAATCCGGCTTCTCAATTGAAAGCCATCTCCACTCGTAGTGGTAGGGTTTTTGGTTCGGAGGTAGTTAGCAGAGAAATTAGGGAAGATAGGGACGATGAGTTGATAGATGAGGAGATAGAGGTAGAGGCTCTAGGTAAGTCACAAAATACAACACCAATAATAGAGCATCTAGTTAATACAAACACCGATAAGAAGCCGGTTGGAGTCCGGCCACCACCACACACCATTGACCTAGCCTATGTCCCGTATCCCGCTCGTCTAAAGAATCAAAAGTATACGAAAGATTATGGGAATTTTCTTAATATGTTTAGTCAATTGAATGTCAACCTTCCGTTCGTAGAAGTCCTCCAACATATGCCTAAGTATGCCAAATTTTTGAAAGACCTTCTTAAAAGAAAGGATAAGTTGGAGGAGCTTTCGACTGTACCGCTAAATGGAGAGTGTTCTGCAGTAGTTCTCAATAAAGTTCCGGAAAAATTACCCGACCCTGGTGTTTTTACCATTCCATGCCTTTTCGGAAGCGATACGACATGTCAAGCATTAGCTGATTTAGGAGCTAGCATAAACCTCATGCCATATTCTTTATATGAAAAGTTAGACATAGGAGAGCTCACCCCTACTCGTATGACGTTGTCTTTAGCCGATCATTCCGTTAAGTATCCGAGGGGTGTCGTAGAGAATTTGCTCGTTAAGGTAGATAATTTGTCCCCGCTGATTTTGTTGTTTTAGAAATGGAGGCCGACGAGAGAGTTTCTATTATTTTAGGTCGTCCATTCTTACGTACTGCTAGGGCGGTCATTGACGTGTTTGAAGGTAAGATCACTCTTAGAGCCGGTGATGACAGTGCCACTTATTTGGCTAAGTCCATGAGACATTCGAGTGGTCAAGACGGTCTCATTGATCCATGTCATCCTGTTTACTCAATAGAATCATTTATCTCGGGCATGGATCCTAGTCTTGATTGTTCCCGTTCTGTAAGTTTAAGTGTGGGGAAGGAGCGAGCGATTTCGAGCTCTCGGGAAATGGTGAAGCATGTGGGAGAAAGAGGTGGTGGAAAGGTTCTTGGTGTTAGAAAGAAGAAGACCAAGATTGATGAATGGTCGGATCGTGATTCGGTATCCTTGAGGGCATTGGAGTTCTACTGAGGTGGAGGAAGCTCCACGCGGTCCGCCACGTGATTAGCATAGCATGGGTTCTTGAGTGAAAACTCAAGTGTAGAGTTTGTAAATTTTTTTTATTTTATTTTTAATTTTTCTTCGAGTCGCTAACGTAGTTTTATAGTTCGTCTTTGTTTTGTTTTTTTTTGAGTTTTGCTATGTAAAAGAGAGACTGTATGAGCTAGAGATGATCCCCAAGGAAGAATTTAATGAAAAAGACAAGTGTGGGGATGGAGCAGCTGAGCCGTATACTTTTTATTTATTTATTTGCTGCTAATTATTAATGATTTATTTGTTGGTTGGTAAAACACTTTAATTGCATAATATCTATCAGTTTTGATAAGATACATTTTTAGACATGTTTGTTTTGTTTTGCCGCTTACGTTCGTGAGAAAAGGAGTTACCAATTGCTGAGCACGTTCGTAGTTGGAGGGAAATCATGGAAGAAGACTCTAGCATCATGTTTCATGTGCATATTACCAGCTAAGTCTTTTCCATTATCTAGTATTTTAACTTTTTCTTTTTAGTTTTTTTTTTAGTTTTTGTAGTCCGACTTTATTTTATTTTTATTTTAAGTCGTCCTTATACTTGAATTGAGGACAATGCAAAATTTAAGTGTGGGGATAGGATATTTGACTCGTAGTTTAAATCGAGTTTAAATGTAAAAAAAAATAAAAACAAAAAAAAAATTTAAAATTTTTTTAAAAATTTGAAAAAAAATAAAAAATATTGAAAAAATGCTTTTAAAATGTCTATTGAATCTAGTTTTTTGCGTTCAAAGTGGGAGATGATAATATTTATCGAAAATTGGTTTTTCAAACTACTAATAATATGAGACAAATAATAGAAAGCGCACTTAATTTGGGATGTGTCGGTAGGCTCAGCCTTGAAAATGAAAGAGCAATTTGATAAAATGGTTAAAACAGAAATCTTTTGTGGGTAAAGCGTTTTGTCCGTGGAAAATAAGTAATGAAAAGTCAGGCCATACTCAAGCCTCAATTTTTGGTATGAAAAGTGGAAATATTATAAAGTTTAAAAATCTGAATACGTTATCTTTGATGCTTGGGTAGGTTTAACGTTAGAGTATTCCGTGTAGCCTGTGATATAAATCATAAACTGCTAGTTTAGTGTTTTACACCTCATTGGCGTATGGTTTTATAACCTTAAATCTTGTATTGATGGGATGCTTCGGGTCCGGAGACCATGGGTCTGTATGGAATCTATTCATCTGGGTATCCACAATTCCTAAGTGGGGTTGTGAATATTTAAAATAACGCCAAAAAGAGCAAACCTTTTTAAGTCTATAAACATGATCACAAAAGTACAAAAGTACAAATTCACTACAGACTTGATCATCCACGATGTTAGCCATGTGGGGTCCCCTTGCTCACATCTCATTACCATTAAGAAATTGACCACAAGGGACACGCTACATGTAAGCCCTACAGATGAAATTTTGCATGCTCACCTATGGTGATGGGTTCGGGGTATTGCTTGATAACGGGGTATGTCATGTTGTGGGGAACACTAACTATTAATTAATTGAACCTTAATCATATCTAATGGCTGCTTGGTAGACTTTGATGTTTAAGCTTAGGTGGATAAACAATACCCTTGATCGTCTTAACTATTCATAAAAAAAATAGAGCAACAAAAGTTTTAAATCTGCTAATTTTGAGGTTTAAGTCAAGTTGGGGTGGTCTGGTCCGGTAAAAGCTGTAAATAAGCGGGTCTTTATTGTGTAAACCACTGAGTACTATTATTTTCGGATCTTATTTGTCCCGGTAAAGATTAAGGTATGGGATTTTGCGTTCTTCTAAGCTTTAAAAATTAACCTATATGTTTGTTAGACTATATTTTCCGATTCTGATCCAACCGCATAAGACTTTTTCAGGGACGAAAGAGTAAGTGTGGGGATATTTGATATACATCTATTTATACATCTTGAATCCCTTGTAAAGCTTTGTTTATTTAATGTTTTGAGTTCGGTTTAGTTTATGTTTCCTTTATCTTTTATTAATTAAGGTTTTGAGTCAAGTAGTTTATATGTTTATCGTGTTTTATATCTTTTGGTGTCTTGCATGTTAAACTTAATTCTTTCTATCATTTCATTGCGAAGTTTATACTCGTTTTGCTCAACATTGATTACATAATTACTTCATTTACGAGTTTTGATATATGTTCATGTAGATGGTGGCTTGGTGATCAAGAGAAGGAAGATCTAGAAGGTTCTAAGCGTTACTTGGAGTTCAAGGAAGATAATTATCAAGATTTAACAAGTTTAAACAAGAAATAACACAAAAAATCCGTAGCCCCTCCAAGAGTGCGCCGCGTCGCGCTAAGACAAGGGCCAATGCGGCCACCGAGCGCCTAGGCCTCCCTGGTCAGCCATCTTTGCAAGTCCAAGCCCGTTACTCGCTTATATAAACATCTTTTATAAGCCTAGCCGATTTGAAGCTTATTTCCAGCCGATTTTGAGAGGGTTTCCAAGGTTTTGAAGTTGATTTGAAGCTAGGAACCAAGGAGGATCAAGAGTTCTTTCATCCGGGTGTTCAAGGATCAATCGCAAAGGGTTTTATCGCTCTAACTTTCGTTCCTTTTTCATTATTTTTGATGAATTTCCTCTTCGTTGTTAAGACTTGTTTAGGATTGTTTTTAATAATGATTCTAGGCTAGACTCCATGTCTACCTAGGTTTGATGAACATGTGTTGACTTGATTCTTGCTTGGGACATTTTATTTGATTATGGTATCGTTATTTTGATAGTAAAAGACTTGATTTTTCTTTCATGATGCATATAAGTGTTTATTATCTTGATTGATTGTTAATTATAGCTTCACATAGATCTTTAATCTTTTGATTGTGTTCTTTAGATTTAGGGTTTATGTTTAATCATTACTTGGTGTTTTGATTATTGTGATTAAATGGGCCCATTAGATCATAGAAGCTTGTTCATAGTTGGTTAAGGTTTTGAATGTTCTGCTAAATTCCAGTAGCTATAAGGTGAGGAGTTGTTCGTGTGTCTTGGTCAATCACATGCTAGGATAGATAGTGACAATATTCTTGCTTATTGTGTTGATTCATGTTCATGATGTCATGTTAGCTTATCAAGTTATCTTGGGTTTAGTGTTTCGTGAGATTGCTTACCTAAGATACTATTAATTAACCCTATTTGATAACTATAAGGAAATCAATATAACTGATTGCTTAATAATCTAATAATTGTTCTTTGGGATTTCGTTTGATTCAGTCAAGGGTCCTTTTTGGTTTATTAGATGAATATGTTTTGAAATCAATTTCCATAATCATGTTATTTATCCATTGCTTGATGATTGTTGATGCATGGGATTCTTATCTAGGTAGATTCCTTCTCTTGTTGGTTTCGAACTTTTGTTTAATTGCTTGTTTCTCGTTTGCTTGTTTATTTGCTTTCTTAGTTTACACTTAATTTAAAAACCCCCTTCAAATATTAATAATAAATAGTCGTTTCGTAAGTTAAGTCTAATTAGTTAATTAATGTAATTTATAGAGTCCTGTGGGTTCGATATTCCGGACTTACTTAGCTTTAGTACAATCGATCGGTTCACTTGCCGGTGTTTTGTGTAGTTGAGTCTTTAGTCTAGTTTTTATTACTTGTTTAGTTTAGTTAATATTTAATTGACTGTTTCTAGCACATCAGTTGCATTAAATACGATGCATATAAATAGATCTTATCCCCATTCCATTCAATCTTTATCATTTACAGATTTCTTCACATCTGTTATCGAAAGCAGATCTAAATTTTTTTCCTTCCATCTTTTCAATCTTCCGATTCAAGTTCTTTGCTAAGACCTTAATATATTGAGCTTATTCAGATGGCGGGAGATAAAAAGAGTGCTCCTGCTATTCATGAGGTCGTTGTGAACCTCAAGAAGAAGGATTATGACTACGTTGTTAATGTGTATGGACTGGCGTCGGAGTGGGAGCCGGAGCGTCCGACGGACGGTTCTATTGCGACCGATCCATCCCTAAAGAAAATGGCTGTTTATGTGGACCACTTTACGACGGGAAATTTCCGGATACCAGTGACGCAGTTTGTCCAATCGATCTTGAAAACCTATGGAATTCATATATCACAAATCCATCCTTTTGGGATGTTAAGAATTCGACACTTCGAATTCTGTTGTCAAGCTCGTGACTTTGAACCGTCCGTTGGCATGTTTGCCGTTTTTTCCAAGATGACCTTCCGTGATGGTTGGTATAGCTTTGCCACCACCGGTAAGGGGGTTATTGGTACGGAACGGATCCGTCGCCTTCATGGCTGGAAGCCTAAGTTTTTCTGGATCCGGGAGGATGTTATTCCATTTGCGATGACTCATCGTAAGGCGGAGGACAAGATGCCGGTGGTCCCCGCCAGTGCCCATGAGGGTCTCCCTTGGTTTACAACATTGACCGTAACACCAACTCCCATGCGCCCAATACATGAGGGGGCGATGGTGAGTGCTAAGATGAGCCGTTTGTGGCCATTCCCTAATTTGGAACCGTATTACGAGAAGCCGAATAAAAGTAGGTTCAGTGTTGTTTTACTATTCGTTTGATAAGTGCTTGACTCCTGATTCTCACTTTATACAGGTGAAGGTTCCGCCTTCGATACTTTATTGGATCATGAAGAGGGATTGATGGTGCGCCGTCCAATCGATCCGAGGGATGCGCCTTTCTTGGAACGCACGCGCGTCAATTTCTTATTTCCCACCTCGTTTCGCTCGGAACCTGTGGTTTACGAGGCGATGTACGCTAAAGGTGAGGAGTTTGTTCAGGAATTTATTCAGAAAGGTGAGGGCATTTTACAACCCCGACCCGTGACTGCTGTTACTTCCAGCGGAGTGATTGTACTCTTTTCGTCTAGCAAGGAGTCATCACTCTGCGAGGGAAGTTTACCAGGTGATGCTACTAATGCCGTGCGTTCAACTATAGGTCTGACCCGTCAGAAAGCAACCACCATCCAAGAGGCAGACAATGAAGGTGTCGATGCCACTGCCGGGGGCGATCGTCCCATTGCTGGTGATGCTAACATCGAGGTGGGGGCCCAAGCCGTTGACGCGGGTGTGTCCTAGGTGGCTGGAAAACGTAAAGTAAAGCCCACCAAGGTCGCCCCGTCCAAAAAACAAAAGACAGTAAATTTGGAAGCCCGCCTCCAAGAAATTTCTTCCAAGGATATTTCCTTAGGTAAATTTATCATTTTCTGAGTTCTGACAATTATATTATGCCAAACGTGTATTTTGACGGACGATTGTTATCTTTTAGTGGCCCTGACTGATCTTTCTGAAGATGTTTCAGGTTTGAAAAGCTCCACTCCACCTTCGTTTCCACCACCTAACACTGCCAACGATCCGATCGTCGTGACAGATACCTCTCCTCTCAAAGAGAAGGAGGCTGGAAATTTTAAGGATCCCGCAATGTCACCCTCCTTCAATGTCCATCACTTCAGAGATCAAGGATGGGTAAGTGTTTTCGCCTATGGGCGTCAAACATCTCCGTCCCCTCAAGAGGAGGAGGCTGCGATACATCGTCCGCATTGGTCTTTATGCCAAAATACAACGCTAAACTATGTAGATGCACTTTTTGAATATTTGCGGGAGAGCCTTCCTCCCACAGAAAGGGAACGACAACGCCAACGTATTCGCCAAGAGTTATTGAACACACATTCTTATCATCTGGAGAATACTGTTTCTACCAGCCAGGAGATAAGCCGGGATTGGCTGGCTATGAATGAGTCCTGGGATGAGTTGGCGGCCGCAACGTTTGACGCTAAGAAAGAAGCCCTCAAGGCTATAAATGAAGCCAAAGAGAGCCGCCAAGCGCTGGAAGCAGAGAAAGTTGCTCGTTCTGTCGCTGAGGAAGCCAAAGCTATTCTCCGAAAGCAGTTGGATGAACAAGCTGAGCTGGTAAGAACTCTTCAGGCTGAATCAGCGACCAAAGACAAGCGTCTAGCTGGCCTTGCTGCTAAGGGCCGCGAACAAGCCTTAGAATGTGATGGCCATAAAATGGAGCTTGTTTGGGTTCAGGCGGACAAGAAATGGTTGTTGGCGGAAGGAATCCCCTAGGTAACCGTGTTCTTTTACATTGTCATGATCATTTGTGAAACACTTGCTTACACTTTACTTTGCCATGTTATCACCCATGTCCGTGCGAGTGATGAACTCGGGAATTGTGTCGCCATACTTCTGAATGCATCTAAACAAGCTGGCTGTCAACTGGGCTTCCAGGAAGGCTATAAATTTGCCTCAGAATCTAAGCTTCCGGATTAACAGATTTTGCATGGCCAGGATACTGCTGCCGTACTCATCCAGAAGACCAAAACTTTTGACACTTTAAAGTTTTCTCTTGCGGAGCAGATATCTGAGCTCGCGGATAAGGAGGATAATATAGATCAGTTAAAGGATCTCCTTGGGCTTGCTGAGGAAGATGAGGATGACCAGAACGATGCGGAAGGTGAGAATGCGGAACACGAAGGCGCGACATCGTAGGCATAGCTTCCTCTGTATATTTTCTTTTTTTTTTTTGTTTTTGTAATTTGTCGCTTGGTTGTAATCCCTTTTGCATATATAAAGAAGTTTTGTTTCATCCGGTACACTTTGTCTTATTCCACCTAATGTAAGTGTTTGTAGGATTTTCTTGTTTGTCAATAAAGGATTACAAAATAATACATATCACATGTGACTGAAATAAAATTTCCATTGATTTAGGCATAAGCCGAATTACAAAAGATGAAATTACATAATTTGTGTGTATCTAATTAGGCACACATGCCAAAAAAGAAAAACATACTATATGTAACACCTATTCAATTGGGCCACATTCCAAGTTCTAGGGACCTTCGTCCCGTCCAACTTTTCTAACTTGTAGGCGCCTTTAGATAACACTCATTTAACTTTGTAAGGGCCCTCCCAAGTCGGGGCCAACTTGTTCGGAGGCCTCATTGTTGCAGAAGACAAAGTCTCCCGCATCAAACTCGCATTTGTGGACCCGCGAGTTATAATTTTTTTGCAATTGGCGTTTAAAATTGTGCTCGCGGATCGATTCCAGTTCGGAGTTCATGATCATTGTCATCGATCAGTAAAACCCTTGCGGATGGAATCCCAATCTTGGCTGGAATCATGGCCTCTGTGCCGTAGGTTAAACTAAAGGGGGTCTCAGAATTACTATAATTCTTTTGGGTGCGGAAGGCCCAAAGTACATGGGGCAATTCGACAACCAAACCCGTCCGTTTAGTTCCTAACCTTGCTTTGATTCCTTCCTTAATTGTCCGGTTGGTTCGCTCAACCTGACCATTCGCTTGCGAATGGGCTACGGATGTGAAAATCTGAGAGATATGCAGTTCTTTCAACCATTCCTGTAGCCCATTGTCCGCGAACTTAGTACCTTTATCACTAATGAGTTCCAACGGAAGACCAAACTGGCAGATTATGGATTCCCAAAGGAATTTCTTAACGCGTCCCGGGGCTTTAGGGAAAGGTCCCATTATGTTGATAGCCCATTTTTGGAATGGACCGGCCGAAGTGACTGGAACGAGCTCGTTATTTGGTCGTAGTGTGTTGGGAGCATGACGTTGGCACGAATCATACTTCCTGATTTCATGCACAGTGTCCAGATGCATTCTCGGCCAATAGTATCCGACATTCATTAGCTTCGCTACGACCATACGCGGGCATGCGTGAAGACCACATATGTCTTCATGAACTTCTCTGATTAAATAGTTCGCGTCCTCGGCATCCACACATCGAAGTAGTGGACCGAGGAAGGAACGTCGGTATAAAACACCGTCATGCATCTGATAGTTCAAGGCTTTGTGTTTTATATTCCGGGCCGCGGTTTTTCCTTCTGGGAGGGCTCCCGATGACAGGTATGCTATGATAGGTGTCATCCAAGATTCCACTCCCGTTTGAATTATCAAGACTTGATGTTGCGGGACAGATGAGCGATCCAGTATTTCAATGCGGATGTCCTTAGCAAAGTGTTCGAAATTCGTTGCACCCAGCTTACTAAGGGCATCCGCTAATTTGTTCTCGCTTCGCCTTATGTGAACTACTTTACATGAAGAAAACTGAAGCATCAAATCTTTCGCCTGTGACACATATAAAGCCATTACGTCATTTTTTGCTTCGTACGTGTCGTTGATCTGTCCCGCAATTAACATGGAATCCACGCGGGCTTCCAAGTGTTTCACCCCAAGCTTTTTGGCTATCCGCAGGCCCGTCAGGAAAGCTTCATACTCCGCCTCATTGTTAGTACTCTTAAAGTCTAACTTTATGGCGTATGTGATGTGTTGTAAAACACATTGACTTTCCGTAGCATTTTTATCATGTTTTAATTGTTTTTAGTTTAATTATTAAGTCTTTTTGGTTTGTTTATGATTGATTTTACAAAGTTGAATGTTTACTTGTAGGTTGTGAAGTTTAGTGGAAAAAAGAGGCAATTTGGAAGAGTTTAGGGGCCTTTTGGTCAAAGTTTTAAAGTTTAAGCAAGGCCCGGTCCAAGCCCACTAATTAAAAGCCTTATAATATATTATATTAAGATAATATCACAAGTAATCAGCCATAACTTCTGCACTAAACCCGAAATTGAAAAACCCTAACTTTGGCAGCCACAATTCCGATCGGAACTCTTAGCCGCCGGCCAAAAAGAAAGAAAAAAGGAAGCTGTTTGGCGGCTGGTGTCTCTTGGACGGCAGGGGAAAGAAAGAAGGAGTCTTGGGCAGCTGCTAGGGTCATCAAACATCCAAAATCTCAGTCATAAACCTTTAGTATACATCTCTAAACTTTGTTTATCTTTCAATAACCTTAAGTTTGATTGATTTGGTCTTTTGTTTTACATTGTTTTGCAATTGGTTGATAGATTGACTTGTTATTGATTGAGTTTGGATCTTGAATGAGTTTTATCATGTTCATATTGATGTTTATGATGTTTACTTTGATTGTTTGTGGCTGTCCAAAATTAATGAGTAGCTAAATTTGTTTGTTCTACCTAGGATAGATGATTGTTGAGTAGTTTTAACTTGTTTAATGGATTGTTAATGTTCAAGACTTAAATTGTTGATGTAAAGTTTAACTAAACCATGAATTAGATTGTGTGTGATGGTTGTGTTTTATTTGTTATTACTTATAATCCTCTTGCATTAGTTAATTGAATCGGTTTTGATTAATTGATTGCATGTTAAGCTCTTTACTTGGTGTTTTGGGTTTATTTGCGGGAAGTACAACCGTAGGGATAAGTGGGTAATATAATCATCTAAAATCAGTTAAAATACACCTTCTTTGAGACCGAGAGGTGATAAGAAGTAACATTGTCTCATTGCTTTTACTTGTTAGAATTAAGACCGCGCGAGAGCGGGTTTTTGTCTTGTCAAGTTTGAGTGTTTATTTGCAATTAGTTGGTTTAATTTGGGTTAAGTTAAATTGTTCCTCTATCCTTGGTTGCATAGTATTCGTCTCCATTAGGATAGTGTGTCGAGGAGACCGAGAGGAGAGTCGATATTTGAACACGTTAATAATTGTTTTTCCGGTTTGTTCTTTAAAAATCAACTAAAATAAGTTAAAGTTTGTTAGAGAGACTGAGAGGTAATTTGACTTTCTTAAACAAGTTTTGGTTGTGTCATCTTTTATAACCGGTGTCTTGAATATTTTCAATCCGTTGTCTTGTTATTTTTATCAACATGATTCATTCCTAGGTAGACGTTTTTATCACTGCAGTCAAAGTTTTTAAAGAGTTTTGTTAACAGTTTTCTTTTAATTAAGTTAAGTAGTTTAATAAATCCTAAATACTTTAAGATCATTTAAATAATATTTTGGTAAGTCTTGGTTAGAGTTTTCTTAATCATAAACGTTTTCACGTGTCTTTGAGTTCGACATCCGGACTTCCTTGATGCTATACTATTTATGATCGGTACACTTGCCGGTTTTGTGTGGTTTCTATAGGATTTTCGTTTTTATAAATTTAAAGCTTAATCGTGATTCGTTCTTTATTTATATTATACATTTTCACACATCAAGTTTTTGGCGCCGTTGCCGGGGACACGGTTAGAGGCGTATTGAGAACGACCCTAGTTAGGATTTGCCTATTGTATTTTTGTATATTTAGATTAGATTAGTTATTTTAATTAGTTAAGTTTTAGTTTAATTTTATTTTAAGTATTTTGTTCTATTTTTATCTGGTGCCCGTGATCCTTTTTCTTTCGAGTGTTCTTTAAAGGAAATATGTTCGGACGACACGTTGGAACGCCATGGTGCAAAGTGTGTGGCGGAGATAACTGGGTACATGATGCTTATGAGCGAAGGAGGATAGAAGCCGAGGCATAAAAGGCTAACTTCGAATCACTTTGGGTAGAACCTCCATACCGTTTCGCATATGATCTGATGGGGAACTTCTTAGGGTATAGGGATTCATTGGGAAATATATTAGAGCCCACCACGGAATTGGAGGCAATAATGGACGATGTATTGCATGCTATTGTGAATGACTCGGTATATGTTCCACCTCTGAGTCAAACACTTATCGAACCCCTAAGTGAGATTGAGATGGTTGCCGTAACTAATCAGTACTTAGATGGCGACACCGAGTCGCATACCCCTGAATCTTGCGTGTATGCTGAGATCGTACGAGACGATCCGATGGACCGACCTTCGGTCGAGATTCCTCCTTCTTCCTTAGAGATTAAGGTTTCGCCTGCCCACCTTGAGTATGTGTTTTAGATGAAGAGAGGAAGCTGTCGGCTATCATTGCATCTACTTTGACGGAGGTCGAGAAGGCGAATGTGGTTGTCTTGGATATCGAGGGTTGTCATGAAGAGCTTGTGGAGGATACCTCTATGGAAGTAGATGATACGCAATTTGACCCGGGAGGTGACATTGAAGGAATAGGAAGATTAATTTTCAGGGAGACATCACAGAAGAGGGAACATGTATACTTGGATCAAACGAACTTGAAAGTGAGGATACGACATACGAAACAAAATAAAAATTTGACACACAACAAAGATGACATCCTCCTTCATTACACGACTCGTATAAAGTTTGGTTCGGGTAAGTATAAGTCTTGGTGGTCCGACCCACTTCAGTTTTTCAAAATCTCTTTAAATTTTTCTGGTAAGTTTTTCCCGACTACTAGTAGACAAATAAAACGAAACGGGTCGAGTGGGAAACGGATAAAGGAGAAGCCACCTGATTGAAATTGAGATTTGGGGTCAGGCTGAGGACCCGTTAAACTAAGCGCTCTCTGGAGGCAGCCCGAGATTTAGAGTTTTGTTTCTTTTATTTTTGTTAATTAAAAATTTAAAAAATCCCAAAATTCAAAAATATGTTTATTTCTTATGTTTTTGTTTTCTGTTTTGTATGCCGCTACATGCGAGCGAGTTTGAGATGTTACAGGTATTATTATGTGCATGGTAGCTCTGATGGCGTTTTGGAACCGGTTCACCCGAGGTTGCGGCCGCGAATGAAATGCTATACGGTCGTTAGTTTGAGTCATACACAGCTAATGAAAAATTTACATCTAAACCAGGGGAGTAACCCGTTCTCTATTTTAATTTCTGTTCTTTCAAGTTTTAATTTTATGCTTTACGTTTTATTTTTATTTTATTTCTTTTCCTTGTTCTCATCGAGGACGATTTCGTTCTAAGTGTGGGGATGGGAATTTATTTTACTTAGTTGTAGAAAAAAAAAATTAAAAAAAATCTTAAAAATAAAATAAAATAAAATAAAATAAAATAAAAATTTTTCACTCGTTTTTCGTTTTCGTACGTTGTTCAAGTTGAAAAAAAAATAATAATAAAGAAAAAAAATAAAAAAATGTCCCTTGTTTTTAGTTTCTTTTGCGTTAAAGTCGGAGATGATGATTTTATTCGGAAATCGGTTTTTCAAACTACTAATAATATGAGATAAATTAAAGAAAACGCACTTAACTTGGGATGTGTCGGTAGGCTCAGCCTTGAAAATGAAAGGGCAAATTTGATAAAACGGTTAAACAGAAATCTTTTGTGGGTAAAGCGTTTTGTCCGTGGAAAATAAGCAATGAAAGGTCGGGCCATACTCAAGCCTCAAATTTTGTTATGAAAAATTGGAAGTATCATGAGTTTTAAAAATCTGAATACGTTATCATATGATGCTTGGGTAGGTTTAACGTTAGAGTGTGCCGTGTAGCCTGTGATATAAATATTAAAATGCCAGTTTAGTGTTTTACACCTCATCGGCGTATGGTTTTATAACCTTAAATCCTGTATTGATGGGATGCTTCGGGTCCGGAGACCATGGGTCTGTATGCAATCTATTTAGCTGGGTATTCACAATTCCTATGTGGGGTTGTGGATATTTAAAATAAAGCCAAAGAGCAAACCCTTATAAGTCTATAAACATGATCACAAACAGTACGAAAGTACAAATACACTACAGACTTGATCATCCACGCTGTTAGTCATGTGGGGTCCCCTTGCTCGCGTCTCATTACCATTAAGAAACGGACCACAAGGGACACGCTACATGTAAGCCCTACAGATAAAATTTTGCATACTCACCTCTGGTTATGGATTTGGGGTATTGCTTGATAACGGGGGTATGTCATGTTGTGGGGAGCACTGGCTATAAATAATTGAACCTTAATCATATCTAATGGCTACTTGGTAGACTTTGATGCTTAAGCTTAGGTGGATAAACAATACCCTTGATCGTCTTAACTATTCATAAATATTGAGTAACAAAGTTTTAATTCTGCTAATTTTGAGGTTTAAGTCAAGTTGGGGTGGTCTGGTCCAGTAAAAGCAGAAAATAAGCGGGTCTTAATTGTGTAAACCACTAAGTAATATTATTGTCGGATTTTATTTGTCCCGGTAAAGATTAAGGTATGGGTTTAGGTGGACAACAATATCGATGATCGCGGTTTTTGCGTTTTTCTGAGCTTTAAAATATAACCTATATGTTTGATTTAACTTTGATTTTCCGATTCTGATCCAACTGCATTAGACTTTTTCAGGGACGAAAAAGGTTTAAGTGTGGGGATGTTTGATGTGTTGTAAAACACATTGACTTTCCGTAGCATTTTTATCATGTTTTAATTGTTTTTAGTTTAATTATTAAGTCTTTTTGGTTTGTTTATGATTGATTTTAAAAGTTGAATGTTTACTTGTAGGTTGTGAAGTTTAGTGGAAAAAAGAGGCAATTTGGAAGAGTTTAGGGGCCTTTTTGGTCAAAGTTTTAAAGTTTAAGCAAGGCCCGGTCCAAGCCTACTAATTAAAAGCCTTATAATATATTATATTAAGATAATATAACAAGTAATCAGCCATATCTTCTGCACTAAACCCGAAATTGAAAAACCCTAACTTTGGCAGCCACAATTCCGATCGGAACTCTTAGCCGCCGGCCAAAAAGAAAAAAAAAAGGAAGCTGTTTGGCGGCTGGTGTCTCTTGGACGGCAGGGGAAAGAAAGAAGGAGTCTTGGGCAGCTGCAAGGGTCATCAAACATCCAAAATCTCAGCTATAAACCTTTAGTATACATCTCTAAACTTTGTTTATCTTTCAATAACCTTAACTTTGATTGATTTGGTCTTTTGTTTTACATTGTTTTGCAATTGTTTGATAGATTGACTTGTTATTGATTGAGTTTGGATCTTGTTGGTTCAGTCGGGACCGAGACGATCCGAGCCGGTTCGAGACGGAAGGTTTGATAACCAAAGACGGATAGAAACAAACACGAAACAAACGATTTCATTGATAAAAACGAAAGATTACATGCTTGTTAAACACTGAAATCACGATCTATGGCAGGGGGAGGTCGAGCATGGCCTCCCCCCTCATCCAGACAGCACCTGGGCGCCGGGCACGCAAATCCTTAACAAACCACGCCTGAAAGCTGGGTATTTATACCCACTGCTATTCGATCAGGACTCATTCGATCGAATGAGTCCTATTCGATCGAATAGCAGACTCATTCGATCGAATCAGAGACTGGTTCGATCGAATGAGTATCCATTTGAAAATGCTCTTTCGAATGGATGACTTTCGGCGTGGACCACTATCTAGGTGTACAGCATACAACATAAACAATCTAAACTATTCGCCAAGCGACGGCCACAAAACATGCACCAACATATTCCCCCTTGGACGTTGCTTGCGAATTGCTGTAAACACCTCTTGCAATCTTCAGTCAATCTCTGCTCTGGCTTGATAATCACGTGGTAGAATACCATCATTGCAGCAGATTCCCCCTTAGACTGAACTCTCAGTTAATGATGCAAAGTGTTCTCCATTGCTGACATCTTCAGACAAAACAATCTGTTTAAAAACAACCAACTATAGAAATTCCCCCTCAGACGTTGGCGTGTATCCCAATATATAGACGTGTAAGCTCATATCATCTTCCGCTGACTTAATAATGTATTGGGCAATCTTCGATGAGGCTTCCGATCCACAGCTACTCCCCCTAAACAGATTAGTTTGTATGCAGATTCATCATCGGAGACAAAGACACATCATTAACTTCGTGTTCAGTCTAAGGGGGAATCTGCTGCAATGATGGTATTCTACCACGTGATTATCAAGCCAGAGCAGAGATTGACTGAAGATTGCAAGAGGTGTTTACAGCAATTCGCAGGCAACGTCCAAGGGGGAATATGTTGGTGCATGTTTTGTGGCCGTCACTTGGCGAATAGTTTAGATTGTTTATGTTGTATGCTGTACACCTAGATAGTGGTCCACGCCGAAAGTCATCCATTCGAAAGAGCATTTTCAAATGGATACTCATTCGATCGAACCAGTCTCTGATTCGATCGAATGAGTCTGCTATTCGATCGAATAGGACTCATTCGATCGAATGAGTCCTGATCGAATAGCAGTGGGTATAAATACCCAGCTTTCAGGCGTGGTTTGTTAAGGATTTGCGTGCCCGGCGCCCAGGTGCTGTCCGGATGAGGGGGGAGGCCATGCTCGACCTCCCCCTGCCATAGATCGTGATTTCAGTGTTTAACAAGCATGTAATCTTTCATTTTTATCAATGAAATCGTTTGTTTCGTGTTTGTTTCTATCCGTCTTTGGTTATCAAACCTTCCGTCTCGAACCGGCTCGGATCGTCTCGGTCCCGACTGAACCAACAATTTTAAGCGATAGTGACGTTTTATATTGTTTTTGGTTTTTCTTGAAACCTTTCTCCCCCTAAAAATTATAAAAACAAAATCTTTTTGGATTTTTCAAATTTTTTAAGAAAAGAAAAAAATGAAAAACAATTTAAATGATATCTTCAGGAACATCATCTGATTGATGTTTAACGCCGTTGATCTCTAGCAAATATAAAAACCGTGGTTTGTCAAATGCTTTAGTGAAGAGATCAGCGCGTTGTTCCTGAGTGGGCATTTTTACCACATCGATTAACTTCTTTTCGTAACAGTCACGAAGGAAGTGATATCAAATTTCGATGTGCTTCGTTTTGCTAAATTGGACAGGATTTTTGGTAATTGAAATAGCAGCAGAATTATCAAGATATATGGGAGTAGTAGATCATTCAATACCGTAGTCACGCATCTGTTGCTGAATCCAAATAACTTGAGAACAGCAACTGGCAGCCGCTATATATTCCGCCTCAGCTGTTGAAGTGGAAACTGACGTCTGCTTTTTGCATTGCCACGTTACTAAACGACTTCCAAAGAACTGACATCCTGCTGTTGTTGATTTGTAATCGAGTTTACAACCACCATAGTCCGAATCACTATACGCATGTAGATCAAAGTTATCATCATGAGGATACCAAAGACCCCAATCTGGAGTACCCTTCAGATAACGCAAAATTCTTTTGACTGCAATAAGATGGGAGACCTTCGGCTTTGACTGGTAACGTGCACAGAGACACGTAGCAAACATTATGTCCGGCCGAGAAGCAGTCAGGTACATTAGAGATCCGATGATCCCTCTATAGTGCGTTGGATTGATCAATTCATCCTTCTCGTCAGGATTAATCCCGTGATTAACCGCTAACGGAGTTCCCTGTGAAGAGGAACTCAACATCTCGAACCGTCTCAAGATGTCATTGACGTATTTTGTCTGGTGAATGAAGACACCGGAGTCTGTTTGATCAACCTGAAGTCCTAAGAAGAACTTCATCTCACCCATGGAGCTCATTTCAAATTTTTCTTGCATCACTTGCTCAAACTCCTTGCATAGTGTTTTATTCGTGGACCCGAAGATGATGTCGTCCACGTACACTTGTACCATAATGAGATCTCCTTCTTTCTCCTTTGTAAATAACGTGCAGTCGATCGTTCCTCTTCTGAACCCGTTGTTCAGAAGGTGTTTGGATAGTTCCTTGTACCAAGCTCTCGGGGCTTGGTGAAGACCGTACAAAGCTTTGTTGAGCAGGTAGGCTTTGTCCTTGTGATTTGGGTCTTCAAAACCTGGAGGTTGTGCCACATATACGGTCTCTTCGATGTAACCGTACAAAAAGGCACTCTTGACGTCCATCTGATATACTTTGAATCTCTTGAAAGACGCATACGCCAAGAACATCCGGATTGCCTCCAAGCGCGCAACCGGAGCATACACCTCATTGTAGTCTAGGCCTTCGATTTGCCTAAACCCTTGGACCACCAGGCGGGCTTTGTTGCGAACAATCACTCCACGATCGTCACGTTTACATTTGAGTACCCACTTAGTGCCAATTTTCTTCTGTCCTTTGGGGAGATCCACCAGCTTCCACACACCAAGTCTCTTGAACTGCAATAATTCTTCTTGCATGGCTAAGACCCAGTTAGTGTCTTTCAACGCATCGGTGATGCTGTTTGGTTCTTCTTGTGCTAAGAAGCATTCATGGGCATTTAGCGCAACTGATCCTGACTCCATCATTTCAGTGTAGAGTCCAAAATTCAGCTGTCGACGTGTTTTGACACCCTGTTGAATGTCCCCTATAATGTTGTCTTGTGGATGATCACGTTCAGTCCTAACCACCGGGTTGTCAGGAACGACAACATTTTGTTCCAAGTTAGTTAAGTTCGGCTCAGGAACTGGAGCGGTTGGTGCCTCTGAAGTAGACGTTAGAGGCTGTTCTGCATTTGGTGCTTCTTGATTTGACGATGAAGGTTGTGGAGTAACCTGTGTCGGCGCCGATTGTACATCATCTGCTGGTGATTCATCTTCAGAGTCAGATTCGGATGACTCTTGAACTTGCTCGCTAGACTCTGTGGAGGAAGACGATGATGGACCAGGATGAGGTGAAGATTGCTGTGATTCATCAGGAGGTGCAATTTGCACCTCATACATCATCTGAATAGCAACCTCATACAGATTGAATGACTTGAACAATTTGTCAAAATCAAACAACCAGTCTTCTCCTGACCCCTTGGCTGGTTCTGTATAGCGTTGAACGTCGACATGGTACCATTCTTCAACTAATTTTGTTGATCTGTTGAAGACCCTTTTGAGAGGTACACTGTAACCCAGAAAATAGCCGTTGATGATCTTCTCCTCGAACTTATTATCGACTTGCCTTTTAAGTAACGTGCAAAGAGCTCCGAATGGTTCCAGGTGCTCTAAGTTAGGCCTCCGTCGTTGAAGAAGCTCGAAGCTTGTCTTGCCGTGGCGCTTGACAATGCCTACCCGATTCAATGTGAAACAGGCGTTGGCAATTGCCTCACTCCAAAACGTGACAGGCAACACTGAGTCTGCTAACATTGTTCTAGCTGTCTCGATTAACGTTCGATTTTTCCTTTCAGCAACCCCGTTCATTTGTGGAACGTACGGGGCACTGAACTCCTGAACAATGCCTCTTTCTTTGCAAAAGTTTTCAACATGCGCATTCTTAAACTCTGTCCCGTTATCTGAACGCATTCTCCGAACCTTCAGATTGTACTGTGACTCAAGAGTTGTAACCAGCAGATTTATACACCCAAATGTCTCGGACTTTGCTTTCAAGAAAAACACCCAAGAGAATCTCGAATATTCATCAGTAACCACTAGGCAGTATGAGTGCCCAGAGATACTCTTGACGCTTATTGGGCCAAAAAGATCCATATGAAGGAGTTCCAATGGTATATCAATCGAGTGGAAACTCTTAGACTTGTGGGACCTTTTTACTTGCTTTCCCGCTTTGCACTGCACACACGAATCAGGGAGACGGAAACTTCTCAGATTAACTCCCTCAACTAGCCTGTTGTGCACAAGCTTATTCATGTTCCTGACATTAATGTGTCCCATCCGTTTATGCCATATGACAGTATCACGTTCGGATGCCTTGGACACAAAACATGTCGCCGTTGGAGACGATGACCCTGCCTTAGCCATATCCAGAATGTAGAGATCACTCTGGCGTGCAGCTGACATTAAAACCTTGTCTTCAGGAATGGTGAATTCCTTAGCCAAGATGTGGCAGTCTCGGTCATCAAACATAACTTTGAAACCCTTGTCGCAGATTTGACTTATCGACAACAGGTTGTTCTCCAACTCCTTGATGAAATTAACCTTATCAAACGAAATTCGCCCATTTGAAAAAATTCCTTGGGCCGTGATGTAACCACCTTGAGTTCCTGCAAAGGAAACTGCACCTCCTTTTATCTGTCTGACATTGGATAGGAGATTCATGTTTCCAGTCATGTGCCTGGAAGCTCCTGAGTCGATGATCCACATGTTGAATCTTGGATCATAAAGAGCAACCTGCACACAAAAAGCAAAAGGTTTAAACATCATTGGAAACCCAAGCCTTTATGGTCTTGGGTTTTCCATTATCGTCACGAATTAACAGTTCAATCCATTTACCCTCATTAACACTGTTTTCTGGTTTGACATTGTTATCAACAGTGTTGTTTTTCTTTTGATTCCAACTGTCAGTCTTCTTCTTAGCATGTTTGACATAGCTGGTTGAAGACTGACTTTCACTTGTTGAAGTGGAAACACTTGGGTTTGAGGGATCAACAACTTTTGTTTTAACATTTTGATGTTGTTGTTGGTTCGGTGATCTGTGTGGTGAGGTTGGCTGAGGTTTCCTAGGAGAAACCGACCGCGGTGTGTGAGACCGAGTTTGACTTTGAATGTCAACGGTCGGTCGCCTCATAGGAGTTGACTTGACATATCTAGGATCCGGAGTTGATATGTATTGCTTAGGATCCATGTACTTGTAGCAGAATCTTGCTATATGGCCAACCTCTCCACATGAGAAACAGTAGTTTCTCCCCCTTTGACGTGGTGGAGAGTAATGACTTTGTTGTTGTTTGTTACCATAGTACCCCTTGGATTTGACATTTTGGGGTGAGGTTTGTCTGGGAGGGGGTTTTAAAAAATTATGTTTTTCATTAAAGTTACCCTCCTTGACAAACTGGGTACCATGTTCCACATGCACTTTCTCAAATTTATGATTAAACTTGTTCTTCTGAGAATTACTTGTTGTTGCCTTTGATTTAGATGTGGATGGACCTGACTTAGTTGTGGAACCTAAGTCTGTGGCAACAACATTTGGTTTTGGCTTGGTCTCAGGAGCCGGGTCAATGACTTCTTTACCCTTGGACTTTGAAATTTGTTTTGTGTCCTCGGGTGTTTTAACATTTGAGTCATCTTCTGGCACAGCTCCTGGTGTGCTCACAAATTGGTTCAGCACTGGGGGTGGGACATTGTGATATCCCACACCTCTTTCCTTTTTGCACCGGAACTCGGGGATAATGTGTTCTAGCAAATAAGAGGAATTGGAGTAACTCTTTAACTTGAAAGTCAATGATTCAAGATCAGCTTTTGTGTTCTCCATTTCCTTTTTCAAGACATTATTTTTATTGATATGAAAGTTTATAGAGTCTTGTTGATTTAGAACACATATCTCCAATTCCTTGTTCTGACGCTTAAGGCTATCAACTTTTTCTTTAAAAGCAGACTCTTTCTGCTTCCAAGCCTTGTTTTGAGCAAGAGCGTCAGTCAATTCAATTAAAGATCTTGAGGCTGCTTGTTTATAAGCCTCGAGATCTTCAATTCTCTCTTTCAGAGAGTGAATTTCTTGTTCAGACATTTCACATTTTAAACATTTGGTATTTTCTGGTTTGGGAGTAGTAGGGTTAGAACTTACCTTGGCATCATTTGACGTCTCTGCCATGAACGCAAAGTAAAGATTCCCCGCTCTTTCCAGAAAAGATGCAGAAGTTGCTTTTGACAGTACTTCATTGACTTCTTCAACAGTAGCAGCTTCTGCAGGAATTGTTGAACTTGGAGATGATTGAGGAACATTTGACTCTTTTGCTTGATCCTCCTTAATCTCCACTGATGACACTTCAGCTTCATGCTCTCCTTCATTTACTTCAGTAGCTGGCTCCTCGACAATGTATTCTTCATCAGTTGAGGAATCATCAGACCCAGATTCTGAGTCTCCATCCACAACGGTGATGTCAGCCATGTTAATGCTGAAGTTCCAGGACTCGCCTTCATCACCTTGAACAGCAAGAGCAGTTTCATTGTTGATGTTGGCGTTGTTTGCTGCTGTTTGATTCTGAGGGACCAGTTGTCTCTCATTGTTGACATTTGCAGCGGCTGCAGCAGGAGTAGATGAAGTTGAAGTAGTTCGGAAGGGATATTGGTGACCTTCCCTCTTTGGTTTAGAGCACTCCTTGGCAAAGTGACCAAGTTCGCCATAGTTGTAGCATTTAACTTTGGTTTTATCAAAACCAAACTTGGATTTATTATTGATTGAAAGGGCATGGCCTGTTTTCTTAGCACACTTTCTAGCCCTACGGAACGCGCTGCCAAGTGCCCACATTATGTCGATGCGTTCCATATCGTCTTCATCTAGCTGTTCATAGTCATCGCTGTCCAGATGACTGTTGCCAAGTTTACCAGCCACCATTAAGCTGTATGATTCAATTATTGTACCTAACGTTGCCATATGTTCTTTGGCAACTTCCACCGTTACCTTTCCCAAGCCTTCGGTGTTTAACGTTGCCTTTTCAGTTGACTTGGGTCCGGAGTTAGAACTTGAATTTCCGGAATTTGATGTTGGTGGTGCAGAAGATATCGTTTCGGTCCCCTTAGATTGATTTGACATTGAGGAGACAAACGCAGTCTTCATTAGAGCATGGTCATTTGAATCTGACATTGGTGATTTTGACATGTACAGCGACTTGTCAGATGTTGCTCTGGGTTTCCTGGAGGATGCTCTTAATTCAGCATCTTCCTGTCTGATTTCTTTTATAAAGTCAGAAAGAAGAATCGTCTCCAGTTGATGACTTCTTCTCATCACAGTCAGGAAGGTGTTCCAGCTTGTTGGGAGTCCTTGAGCGAGACATCTAACCTTTTCAGTCCCAGTTGTTTTGACATTATAGGACTTTAGCTCTGACATAAGATGATAGAATCTTGACAGCAACGATTCAATGTCTTCGCCGGATTCTGGACCAAACAAATCAAATTCACGCTTTAGCTCCCGTGCGTGAATTTCTCTAAGTGACTCAGATCCTTCGCATCGTTCTACCAGTGCGTTCCAAAGAGTTGACGCTGTTGTGAACTGGTTAAATTGATGGAAGAGATCGCTGGAGAGAGCTTGAGACAGTAAAGAGAAGGCTTTCTTCTCAGCATCAAAGGCTATCTTTTGTTCTTCTGACAGCCTAAAGTAGCTCAGGCTTTCACCATCATCGTTTGTAGGATGCACCCACGTTGTCTGAACCGCTTCCCATAGTCCAGGATTCACACCTGTGATATGAATCTGGAATCTTGTCTTCCAGGTAGTAAACTCATTGAGTGCCATCAACTTTGGAGGCTTGTTGAAACTTCCAGATTCTGAATCACTCTCAAGGATCGATTGGATCCTTTTGTTTGTACTTGAACTGGCAGACATGTTTGCTTCTTTGTTTTACACTTTGATCTGTAAACACTTAACAAATAACGTTAGTAACAAAAGTGTCAGTCAATTCTAGTGAAAAAGTTCACTTGAAAAGACTGAAAAATAATTGAAAATTTGCTAAGTATTGAGAAATCAGCCTTTTAATCGAATGTGTTCTGATTCGATCGAATGTGTTCTTTATTCGATCGAATGTGTCCTGATTCAATCGAATGTCTGACTGATTCACTGTTCTGGTCTTCTGAAGCTTATCCAATCGAATATGATCTTGTTCGAGCGAATGAGGTGACAGGTTCGATCGAATGAGTGTCCGGTTCGATCGAAAGGGTTCTGGCAGTCGAATAAGAAAGAGATTGAATGGGTGGAACGAATATGAGACTTGTTCGATCGACTGGATGCAGGTTCGATCGAAAGGATGAATTTGATTCGATCGAATGGACTTGGCGCAAATCACGGCGGGAAAAACTAATTTGGTCAAAATTCAAACTGGTTCGATCGAATAGAAGGCTTATTCGATCGAATGAGTTCCAAAAATACGACTTGTTCGATCGGGATTTTCGTAATTTCCAAACTTAGAAGATTTGACCAGATTTTCGGTTTTAAAATCACTAACACGAATCCTAATTGATTTAGAAGCAAAATAGGACTCTTTTAAGTGTTTTAACACTTAAACAAACAAGCAAACACATAAATATGGATCAAACATTTAAAAAACGAAGAACACTTTGAATGTTCTTGATAAAACCCGAAATTTTAAGAACAAAAATTTGATGATTTAGACTTGTAAACCGAACACAAATGATTAGAATTGATTGAAAATCAATAAACCAACACTTTTAACATCAAATTTTAAGATCAAAAACCAAAATATATGACTTTTTATGAGTTTTTGATAAGAACACTAAGAACACCAAGAACAAAAACACTTGTTTTCGAAAATTTTTCAAGCAAAATATATGTTTTTGACAAGAAAAACACGAATATCACCACGAATCTTTCGTGAATCAAGAACCTTAAGCTCTGATGCCACTTTGTAGGACCGATTCGGGACTCGGTTTCCCAACGATTCACGGGGGCAACGTGTTAGAGTGCGGAATCCTCTAACACGGCGATTCGGTGGTGATCAACGGGCACGTAGGTACGATTCCTAAAGGGGTTTGACGCCTAGGATTGGAGGAAACGACCAAGATCACGAAGAACGCTTGAGAGAGTTTCTGGAGGCTGCTGGTTCTGTGATTTACGTGAGTGTGTGTTCTGTTCAGAAGCCTCTGTGAAATTTCCTAAGTAACGTTTATATATCGAAAACTGGTTCGATCGAATGAGATACCCATTCGATCGAATGAGATCTGGTTCGATCGAATCAGTGACTGATTCGATCGAATCAGCTTCGTTTGACATTTTCAGTACGTTAACTTGGTTTCACGATCGTTGGTTTCATTTTGAACCAACCTGATAGAACTGGGGACATACATGTGACATTTCATGTCCTAACAGATCTTGAATGAGTTTTATCATGTTCATATTGATGTTCATGATGTTTACTTTGATTGTTTGTGGCTGTCCAAAATTAACGAGTAGATAAATTTGTTTGTTCTACATAGGATAGATGATTGTTGAGTAGTTTTAACTTGTTTAATGGATTGTTAATGTTCAAGACTTAAATTGTTGATGTAAAGTTTAACTAAACCATGAATTAGATTGTGTGTGATGGCTGTGTTTTATTTGTTATTACTTATAATCCTCTTGCATTAGTTAATTGAATCGGTTTTGATTAATTGATTGCTTGTTAAGCTCTTTACTTGGTGTTTTGGGTTTAATTGCGGGAAGTACAACCGTAGGGATAAGTGGGTAATATAATCATCTAAAATCAGTTAAAATACACCTTCTTTGAGACCTAGAGGTGATAAGAAGTAACATTGTCTCATTGCTTTTACTTGTTAGAATTAAGACCGCGCGAGAGCGGGTTTTTGTCTTGTCAAGTTTGAGTGTTTATGTGCAATTAGTTGGTTTAATTTGGGTTAAGTTAAATTGTTCCTCTATCCTTGGTTGCGTAGTATTCGTCTCCATTAGGATAGTGTGTCGAGGAGACCGAGAGGAGAGTCGATATTTGAACACGTTAATAATTGTTTTTCCGGTTTGTTCTTTAAAAATCAACTAAAATAAGTTAAAGTTTGTTAGAGAGACTGAGAGGTAATTTGACTTTCTTAAACAAGTTTTGGTTGTGTCATCTTTTATAACCGGTGTCTTGAATATTTTCAATCGGTTGTCTTGTTATTTTTATCAACATGATTCATTCCTAGGTAGACGTTTTTATCACTGCAGTCAAAGTTTTTAAAGAGTTTTGTTAATAGTTTTCTTTTAATTAAGTTAAGTAGTTTATTAAATCCTAAATACTTTATGATCATTTAAATAATATTTTGGTAAGTCTTGGTTAGAGTTTTCTTAATCATAAACGTTTTCACGTGTCTTTGAGTTCGACATCCGGACTTCCTTGATGCTATACTATTTATGATCGGTACACTTGCCGGTTTTGTTTGGTTTCTATAGGATTTTCGTTTTTATAAATTTAAAGCTTAATTGTGATTCGTTTTTATTTATATTATACATTTTCACACATCAGTATGTAAATTCGTGGCCTTCGGGATTGACTAGCCTAAGGCCTACGCCAGATCCCTCGCTGCTTGAAGCCCCGTCCGTGAAAAATGACCAAATTTGTCCTTGTTCGGGAGGTGCTTGGGGTTGCTGCTCAATCAAAAATTCTTTCTCTTTGTGTTGCGGAACTTCAGTGATGAAGTCCGCCAACACCTGCCCCTTAATTGTTGGCCTGGGTTTATATTCTATCGCATGTTCACCCAGCTCGATGGCCCACTTTGCCAATCGCCCAGACAATTCTGGTTTACTCAGAACATTCTTGAGTTTGTATCCAGTTAACACGTTGATAGGGTGTCCCTAAAAGTACCCGCGGAGGCGTCGGGCGGCATAGACTAGTGCTAAGACAAGTTTTTCCAGGATTGAATATCTAGTCTCTGGGTCTGATAATGTTCTGCTGACGTAATAGATCGGTGTCTGAACGTTTTTTCTATCCGTCATGAGTACAGCCCCAATGGCAATGTCTGATGCCGACAAGTATAACGTCAAAGGTTCCCCCGCGTAAGGTGCTGTCAACGTGGGTAGTTCCATCACACATTTTTTAACCTCCAAGAAAGCTTGTTCCGCTTCCGCGGTCCATTTAAATTATGCTTTCTTGAGGCAGTTTCTTAATGTTGAGACGAACGGATAGGATTTAGCTGCATGATTCGCCAAAAAGCGATTCAGGGCAACCAATCGACCATTAAGCGTCTGAACCTCTTTAAGGGAGGAAGGAGAAGGCATGCGGGCTACAGCTTGGACCTTATCTGGATTAGCTTTGAAGCCCGCACCAGTAACAATTACCCCAAGAAATTTTTCTTCTTCAATTCCAAACGAACATTTGGCTGGATTCAGCTTCATGTTGATACCCCTTAAGGTTTCGAATGTCTCTTCGATGTCCCTCAAAATTTGGTCTTCTTCAATGCTTTTGATCACAAGGTCATCCATGTATACTTCTAAGTTTCGACCAATCTGACCCTTAAATGCTATATCCATCAATCGTTGATATGTGGCCCCCGCATTCTTCAGTCCGAAAGGCATCATTTTGTAGAAAAAGGTGCCTTGATCAGTACGAAATGTTGTTTTATCCTCATCACCCGCAGCCATGCGGATTTGATGATAGCCTTTGTAAGCATCTAAAAAGCATTTGAATTTGAATGGGGCTATAGCATCAACCTTGAGATCTATTTCAGGTAACGGATAACAGTCTTTGAGACACGCCTTGTTTAGATCCTTGAAATATATACACATCCGCCATGTCCCATTGCCTTTAGGAACAATAACCGGATTGGCAACCCAGGTCTGATATTGAATTGGATGAATAATTCTGGCATGGAGCAAATCTTGTACCTGATCATTCATAGCTTTCGTCTTTTCTGGGCCCATATTTCGCTTTTTCTGGACAATTGGTGTAAACATCAGGTTTACCTTTAATTTATGTTCCGCAATACTCTGCGGAACACCAGTCATGTCCGCGGGTTGTCAAGCAAAGATGTCCATGTTTTTGGTCAACAATTGTTTTAAGAAAGTCCTCACTATTTCTGAAATAGCGGGTCCGATTATGACTGTCTGATCGGGGAATTTTTTGTTCAAAACCCATTTTTCCGGTTCAGTCCTTTGAGTTTATTTTGGAATTTTGCTGGGCTTTGAGCTTTCTGTTGCGAAGCAATGTCGATTAACATGAATTATTGCTACACCGGTGCGGGTTGGAACCCCTACCGCACAGTGAGCCGTGGACGGGTGAGCATTAAAGTCACCGATTGCTTCTCGTCCCAAGATGATGTCATGCTTCGATGTTGTTGGTAAAACTAAAAATTTGACCTCTTCAGTCCTTGAAAGAACCCCGTCGCTTAGAGTGACTGGAAAGAAAATCACCCCTCGCGGGTGCATTATCTCCCCTCCAAATCCAGATACATGAGCATGAATAGGCTTCAACCTCTCCTTATCTTCCTCATCGAGTTGCTCAAAGCACTGTTCGTACATGATGTCCAATGTACTACCAGTGTCAAAGAAAACGTATTGCGAGCGATAGTGACCGAAGAGGGCAGTGATGATCAAGGGGTTCTTGTTACTGGGGCCTCCCATGATTCGTGGGAAAATTACTGGCTCGTTTTTCCATTCTTCTTCGTCGGACTCTCGTCTCTTTCCCCCAGCCTTATTTCCACCTTGGATCATGTGAACGTTTAAGTCCTTGACTTGCTTTTTGGGCGGGCCCTGGTTGTCCTGCATGGGAGTTTTACCAGTCTCAGGTTTTCCACCTTTCACCAAGTGTCCAAGTTTCCCGGACTTTACAGCCGCCTCAATCTCGCTTTTTAAAGCATTACATTCGCTTGTGTTATGACCAATGTTATCGTGAAACGAACAATGTTTTTTGGCATCAAGGAATGACCTCCTTGTGAGTGGTTGGGGTTTCCTAAAATTCACATTCTCTTTGGTGAGAATATCAGCGGGGGGAGAGAATTTCA
Source organism: Bidens hawaiensis (assembly GCF_021521415.1). Lineage (NCBI taxonomy): Eukaryota > Viridiplantae > Streptophyta > Magnoliopsida > Asterales > Asteraceae > Bidens > Bidens hawaiensis. The sequence continues at coordinate 219,714 of NW_027494721.1, read as the reverse complement.
GCAGGAGTATTTGAAAGTGGAGTCCAATTGTTGGGACCTCGATTCGAGGGTCCCGCTTTGATCTTATTACCAATGAGAGATCTTGCGTCGAATGGCTTCAATACCTCCGTGTTCGGCTGAAGTCTTGACCAGATTGGCCCTTTTGCTTGTTTGTTGGGTCTTGGAGTTTGAAACTCCACTTTTAAATTTTGCTTTGAATTGTTATATCCCAAAGTTTTTTCAGTTCTGGCATACAACTTCGCCGCAGTCATGATATCGACCCATCTTGTGGCATTCCATCTCTACCGGTAAGTGTGCGGATCAACGTATCACATCTGACATTCTTGCGGAAGGCACCGCGAAACATGTCCTTGCTGATTCCACCAATGTTTAGACTTTCGTCGTTGAATCGGGTAATAAAATCTTCCACGGATTCGTTATCTCGGCGGATAACGTCCAGAATTTCTGACTGGTCACGAGTATGCTTCTTCTGCTGGCTGAACTGTTGAGAAAATTTTTTCACCAGATCATCCCAGCTAGAGATTTGACCATCAGGTAACTTTTCAAACCATTATTGCGCTGCCACTGTTAGTGTCAATGCGAACATGTGACACCAATAGGGGAGCGTCCATCTGCTCAAACCACCTACCGCCAAAAAGTTTTGAAGATGATCGCTTGGATCAGTCATTCCATTATATTTACCCACCGATGTAGGTATTTTAACATTAACAGGAAAAGGTGTTGTAGCGATGCTTGTTATGAACTTTAATTTCTCGGCAAAGGCTGCCGGGCGGTACGGTTTAGTGAAATCTTCTTCCGCGTCACTATGATTCTCAGTGTGGCGGACTACGTCCCTCGGACGACTGCGTCTTTCCCGCGAACGCATCCTGCTGTCTCCTGTATAAAAACTGAAGTCTTCTGGGTGATAAGTTGAATCATAACTATCATACTCATCTACGTAGGATGGCATCCGCATGTCCATACGAGGACGAAGGCGCAACCTTCATAGTTCACCAAACTCCTGTTCCGTCTGTTGACTGTAACAGATTTGACTTCCTCTCATTGTTGGTGGAGGATAAAGAGATCTCCGGGGAGATTCTTCATAAGTTCGAGTGCGTGCATGAAAACGTTCATTGCGCACTCTACGCTCATATTCAGCTGTCAGGTTCTCATGCTGGATGCGGAGCCACTCTTCCGGAGACAGTAGTCCCCTAGATCTAAAATTATGGCGGTGAGACCTCGCCGGATCAGAATCGCCTGAATCGTCTTCTAGACCCAATACTGATCGAGTTCGGCGAGTTTCTCCCATAATTCGTCCGAGGTCACCCAGATTGGAACCTTCTGGTGCCATAACACGTCCCAAATCAGCGGGAGTTGGCCCAGTTGGTGCTGTAACACGCTCAAGGCCCCCGAAAAAAAGACGTGTGTAGAAAAAAAATTGAAGGGATTTCAATAGCAAGAGAAACAAGAGAAATAAATGATTCAATGATCAGATCAAATAATATTATTATGGTTCGAGAGAAAATAACAGTATCTACTCGGACACTACAGTGGAAGTGTGTTGAATCAGCAGCAGACAGTAAGCGTCTTTTATATGGGCGCTTTATTCCATCTCCACTTATGAAAGGTCAAGCAGACACAATAGGCATTGCGATGCGAAGAGCTTTGCTTGGAGAAATCGAAGGAACATGTATCACACGCGCAAAATCTGAGAAAATCTCACACGAATATTCTACCATAATGGGTATTCAAGAATCAGTACATGAAATTTTAATGAATTTGAAAGAAATCGTATTGAGAAGTAATCTCTATGGAACTTGTGAGGCGTCTATTTGTGTCAGGGGACCTAGATATGTAACTGCTCAAGATATCATCTTACCTCCTTATGCAGAAATTGTCGATAATACACAGCATATAGCTAGCTTGACGGAACCCATTGAGTTGGTTATTGGATTACAAATAGAGAAGAATCACAGATATCTTATAAAAGCGCCAAATAGCTTTCAAGATGGAAGTTATCCTATAGACCCTGTATTCATGCATGTTCGAAATGTGAATCATAGTATTCATTCTTATGAAAATGGTAACAAAGAGATACTATTTCTCGAAACATGGACAAATGGAAGTTTAACTCCTAAAGAAGAACTTCAAGAAGCCTCCTGGAATTTGTTTGATTTATTGATTCCCTTTTTACATTCCAAAGAAGAAAATTTTAATTTAGAGGACAATCAACAC